>NC_056731.1:1125603286-1125753286 GCF_019279795.1 Protopterus annectens | reverse complement strand
TCGGGGTGAATTTCCTATCTCCCATCCAATCATCAAGACTTTTCTTGAAGAGTGCTAATGAGGAGCTTTGTTTGATATAGATAGGTAGTTTGTTCCAGAGTATGGGAAGTCTCTGAGATAGCAATCTATCCCTCCAGCATGTTCTGTTTATTGTGGTGACAAGGGTTAGGTCCCTAGAGCATGTAGCTCAGAGGAATTGGGATTTCTTTAAGTGGAGCATGTTCAACAGCTCTGGGTTGGACATAGCTTTGTATGTTAGGCAGAGATCACCTCTGAGTAAGAGATATGTGACGGAGTAAAGCTTGAGTTTTTTGAGATGGTCTGCGTAGGGCATCGGTTTGAGGCCAGTAATCCTCTTTGTGAGGTATTTCTGCAGCCTTTCCAGTTGTTGTAGATGTCTTGTGAGCTACATACCAAAAGGGGCGTTGAACTCCTATAATGGGTCTAATGAGTGATGAGTAGAGAGGAAAAATGACCTCTTTTTTCCTGGATGAGAAACCTTGTGTGATGAGGTGTGCGACCGAGAAAGATTTCCTGACTACTGTGGTGATGTGATTATCAAAGGAGAGACTACTGTCCACCTGTGTCCCAAGGTCTCTTATCACACTTTCAGTGTTAAGTAGACTACCGCCTATGTGGTAGTTCATGGGTACAGAGTTTTTACCAAAAGGGATGACAATGCACTTTTTGGCATTGAGCTTGAGGCCATGGCTTTGACACCAGGCATCTGTCTCAGTGAGGCCCTTTTCTAGGATATCCACATCATTAGGAGTTATGATTATGGCTCCTAGTTTGCAGTCATCTGCAAACTTCATTAGCCAAAGACCTTCTGTGTTAGCCTGTACTTCAGAGAAGTAGATACCAAACAGGAAAGGACCCAGGACTGAACCCTGTGTACTCCACTTGTCACTGGTCTGAAGTTGGATTTGGAGTCTGCTACTTTCACAGTGTGGGTTCTGTCAGTGAGCCAGTTGGCAACCCATCTTGTGACATAGGGATTTATACCTGGTTTAGTGAGTTTATCTATAATTCCAGATTATAGTGTTGAAAGCCTTGGCGAGATCTAGATAGGCTGTGTGAACCACCTTACCCTCATCTACGGCTTTGGTGACCGCTTCAAAGAAGCCTATCAGGTTTAGGAGACATGATCTGCCTTTTACAAACCCGAACTGGGTGGGGTCCAGAGTTTGGAGATTACCAATGTCATTGTTTATAAGTTCCATGATGATACGTTCCATAGCCTTGCAGACCAGGCTCATCAGGCTAATGGGACGGTAGTTCCCGGGGTCCATGGTGGCTCCCCCTTTGTGGAGTGGGATAACGGTCTCTGTGCGCCATTCAGTGGGCACAAAGCCTGAGGTGAGGCTATGATTGAACATGGTACTTAGGTGGGGTGCCAGTTCATTCTGTAGTTCATGTAGAACGCAGCCTGGGATGTTGTCAGGTCCCATGGATGCTGTGTTCTTGACTTTGGAGAGTGTGTTTTTTTACCTGTGCAGCCGTGATTACAGGAACTTTGCATTTTTCCAGTATAGGGATGGACCCTTTAGGGGATGAGAGAGGCATAAAGTTAGCACTAAACCTATCTGCCAGGATGTTGGCAATATCAGTTGGGTCTGTATATTCAGTGCCATTGTGCTGTAACTCAGAGCAGATCTGAGTGTTGCTACTGAGATTCTTGACATAGCTATAGAATGCTTTGTGGTTGTCTTTAGAATCAGTGGTGATTTTGTTTTCATAACTATCTTTAGAGGATTTTTATGTGGGATCTCAGCTTCTTACTGAAGCTGACCAGGGAGTTCCTCCAATCATGGGATGTGACTCTTTTTTGCATCAGTTTCTTTCTTCTGTTGTAGAGTTTTCTTATGGCAGGGGACCACCAGAATGGCTTCCTTTTTTTGGAGGATAGCATCTTGGTTCTGTTAGGGATTGCATGACCCATGCACTTGTGTAAGTGCTTATAAAGTGCATTTGTGTAGGATTCAGCAGTCATACCTCTATTGTCCATCAGCATGGGTGTCGTAAAGTTTGCCACTTCTATCTTAAGAAGCTTCAAGTTGGCTTTGGAGAAATTTTTTACGGTGGTTTCCCTAATGGGGGCTGGGGCAGAATGTGGAAGTCTAGTGTGATTAGCTTGATGTCGGATCTGACCAACGAGGAATTGACCTCTGGTGTGGAACACCAGTTGCCCATGTTGGTAATGACCAGGTCTAGGATATTGCTGTCCCTGGTGGGGGTATGGATAGGTTGATGCAATGCGTTGGAATTTATGAATTCCAGAAAATGTTGAACACAAGAGTTGATACATGAGTAGTTTTCCCAGTTAATGGTGGGGTAGTTGAAATTGCCCATTATTAGGGTGTTAGGCTGTACCCTAATATTTTCAAGTGTATCAAGAAATGAGGAGTGGGAATCCTGGGGTATGGTGGGGGATCTGTAATAAGCTACAATCTGGATTGCGGTCTTGCCCAGAGTTAGTTGCACTTGGATAATCTCGGATGCATTATGCTGAGCAACTAGCCTGGAGGTGTGGATATCCTTAATGAATATGGACACACCTCCGCCTTTAGTGTTTCGGTCCAGGTTAGGTGGCCAAAAGGCGTGGTATGTATTATAGCCTGGTAATGCAGGGGTGCTCTCTGGAGCATTGAACCGGGTCTCTGTCACTGCACAGATGTCGATGCTCTCCATTTTAAGGAGTGCCTCAATTTGTCATTTGAACCTTGCCTAAAAAAGGCACTATAGGGGTGGCAAGAGCCTTAGCCAGTATCCGGGAATGCCAAGGGTGACAGGTGCAGGCCATCTCTGGCAAAGCATTGTGGTTTGTTGATCATGTCATACCAGACAGACATATACTGGATCCCCTTAGAATGACACCAGAAGTTTAGCCAGTTGTTGAAGTCAAGTGCATCTGTCACACCTGGGTTTCTGGATACTGGCTAAGGCTCTTGCCACCCCTATAGTGCCTTTTTTAGGCGATGTTCCAAAGACCAAATTACCACTGTAACAACTATAAATAAGTGCAATCTGTGGGTCAGGCTGCTCAACGTTAGAAGTCTAAATCTCAAGATGCACTTGCTCAAAGCACTCCTCAAAATGGAGAACATCGACATTTGTGCTGTAACGGAGACCTGGTTTAAAGCAGCAGAAAGCACCCCTGCTTACCAGGCTATAACTCATTTCACACTTTTTGGCCCCAGAACATGGACCGAAGCTACAAAGGCGGTGGTGTCTCCATATTCATAAAGGATATGCACACCTCCAGACTAGTAGTGCAGCATAACGTATCTGAGATACTTCAGGTACAACTAACATTTGTAAGACGGAGATCCAAGTCATAGCCTGCTATAGGTCCCCAGCCATTTCCCAAGACTCTCACTCCATGTTCCTAAGTATCCTGGAAACTATTAGGGTCCAACCCAACACTCTCATATTAGGTGACTTCAACTACCCCTCCATCAACTGGTAAAACTACTCATGCACCAATACACTGGCCCAACGCTTCCTGGGATTCATCATTTCCAATGCCCTGGACCAGCTCATTCTTACCCTCACTAGAGGAAGCAACATCCTTGACCTGGTTATTACTAACATGGACAACCACTGTTCTACACCAACAGTCAACTCCTCCCTGGTTAGGTCCGACCACAAACTAATCTCCATGGAAATCCACATCTCACCCCACCCGCAAAGGTAACCACCATGAAAAGCTTCTCCAAAGCTGACTTTGGACTCCTAAAAACAGAGGTGGCTAACTTCACAGCACCCATGTCAATGGAAAATAGATGCATGGCTGCCGAATCATACACCAATGCATTGTACGAACACGTACATAAATGTATGGAACTAGCCATACCCAACAGAACCAAGACTCTCTACTCCAAAAAAAAGGAAGCCAATCTGGTGGTCCCCTGCCATTAATAAACTCTACAACAGATGGAAGAAACTGTTGCAGAAAAAGATGAAGTCCCAAGACTGGAAAAACTCCCTTATTAGCATCAACAAAAAGTTGAGATCCCTCATCAAAATGTCTAAAGCCAGCTATGAAGGCAGAATTGCAGCAGACACTAAAAACAACCACAAAGCCTTCTATAGTTATAGCAAGAATCTCCATGGCAATACCCAGGTTTACTCTGAGTTACTGCACAATGATACCTCCTATACTGAGCCAACAGATATTACCAACATACTGGCTGACAGAATCAGTGCCAACTTTGCCCCCCCAAAGGACCAATTACAATACCAGAGGAATGCCAGGCACCCAGCATTACTGCAGCACAGGTTAAAGCTGCATTGTCCAAGGCCAATACAGCCTCCATGGGACCCGACAATATCCCTGGATGTGTTCTACATGAACTACAAAGTGAACTGGCACCACATCTGTATGCCCTGTTCAATCACAGCCTCACATCAGACTTTGTCCCTACCAAATGGCGCACTGCTACAGTCATCCCTCTCTATAATGGGGGAGCGACTACAGACCCTGAGAATTATCACCCCATTAGCCTGACGAGTCTGATATCAAAGACTATGGAGCGCATCATCATGGATCTAATTAACAAGGATACAGGAAACTTCCAAACTCTAGATCCCATACAATTTGGTTTTGTGAAAGGTAGATCATGCCTGCTCAACCTGGCTGACTTCTTTGAGTAAATCAGCAGAGCTGTGGATGAGGGCAAGGCAGTTCATACAGCCTACCTTGATCTGGCCAAGACCTTTGATACCATTCCCCACTCAGGAATTATTGATAAATTCAGCAAACTAGGCATCAACCCCTATATTACTAGGTGGGTTGCAAATTGGATCACAGATAGAACCCACGGTGTGTAAGTAGCGGACTTCAAGTCCCCTCAGGGATCGGTCTTGAGTCCTCTCCTGTTTGATATCTTCTTCTCAGAAGTCCAGGCCAACACAGAGGGACTCTGTCTGACCAAGTTCACAGATGACTGCAAGCTGGGAGCCATTATTAACTCCTCAAGTGATGCAGACATCCTACAGAAAGGCCTCACTGAGACCAATGACTGGTGTCAAAACCATGGCCTTAAGCTTAATGCCTAAAAATGCATTGGCATCCCCATTGGGAAACACTCGGTTCCCACTAATTACCACATCAATGGGAGCCCACTGAACACTGAAGGTGCAATAAGAGATCTGGGGACACAGGTTGACAGCAACCTCTCCTTCGACCACCCCATTGCCACTGTGGTCAGAAAGTCCTTCTATGTGGCACATCTCATTACCAAGGGTTTTGCAAGCAGGAAAAAAGAGGTCACCATCTCTCTCTACTCTTCCCTCATTAGCCCAATCATTGAGTATAATGCCCCATTTGGCATGTACCTCACTAGATGCATGCAACAGCTGGAAAGGCCGCAAAAGTACCTCACAAAGAGGATCCTAGTCCTTAAACACATGTTCTATATGATGGACAGACTCAAAAAACTCCAGCTATTCTCTGTCTCATATCATCTACTAAGTGCCTATCTCTGCTTGACTTACAAAGCCATGTCTGGCCCAGCTCTGTTAGAAATGCTACATCTAAGGCAATCCCAATCCCTCTGCACCACATGCTCCAGAGACCTCAACTTCATTACCACAATCAACAGAACATGTTGGAGGGACAGGTTCATAACCCAGAGACTGCCCATGCTCTGAAACAGACTTCCCATACATGTCAAGCAGAGCACCTCACTGGCCCTCTTCAAGAGAAATCTTGATGAGTGGATGGGAAATAGAAAGTTCTCCCCGGGGATCACTCCAGTTGCTCTACTTGATAGAGGCACTGGGAACTAACGTCGGGCTGCACGATGCCAGGGCACTTCTATGGGCTAGGCTTGTAAAGGCGCCAGGGCAATTAGCCTAGTACACACCTATGAACCTATGAATACATACAAGGGAGGAATGGGGTTTAAAAGAAGGCAGGACTTCTGTATAATGTTTGCAACTGGGAGAGTGTCAGTATGGTTTGTGATGTAAAATGATTGCAAGTAGGATTGTGTCAATGTGGTTTGTTTTCATTTATATAAATGTATGATTGCCTATGTCATAAGTGATGGCTTAATAAAGATGCTTATTGCTTAAAAAAGGACAGGAATTGAACAATTTATGTAATTTTACTTAGGTTATATAATATACAGCAATATATGTGAAGTATAATGTTTGTTAATGTTACCGTGTTAATACAGCTTGATTACTTTTGTATCAGTGTAAATTTGCCTACATCACAAGTGATAATTCAATGAAGGTGTTTAAAAAGTAAAAGAACGTCAATAAATAAATGTAGGGAGTAGTAGTAAGGAAGAAGGTAATGAGCTAAAAGTACTAGAAATAAATTTCTTGAACACTTGCAAGACATAGTAGAAAGAAAACTGGTAGCAATAAAGCAATTACACTTTGAGAACATACCTAAATTACTGAAGTATATAGACTAAAGATTAAAACAGCAGAAACTGTGGGGAGAAAGGTAGGAAAATTAGAGATATTGAAACTGAGAAAGAAAAAAATATTCATAAAGTTTTTAAGAAGCTGTATGCAAAACAGGATGAAAGAAGAAGAAATTATCATCCTTCACGCAGGATATCGAGATGCTTAAAATTGATGAGGAGATACGTAAGCAAGTGATGAAACATATTTTGTATCAACATGCATTTTCTGGACAATATCAAGTATAAAACTCTGATGTCTGGGTTTGCTGACTGTCTGTAATCCTGAATGATTTACCAGCAAATCAAACTTATTATGAAGGACAGAGCAAAATTATAAACAATGTCAGGGAAGATCTTTGAAATCAGGGACAGTGACAGGTACGCATTACTCCTCAATGAGGTAACTAAAAGTGGCTCACTCCTGCTGCTGTTTGATGACTGCTAAACAGCAGTCACCTATCTAGTGTGGCATTGTTATGGCTTATGCACGTGTGTGTGTGTGTGTGTGTGTGTGTGTGTGTGTGTGTGTGTGTGTGTGTGTGTGTGTGTGTGTGTGTGTAAAAAATACTGCTGATATTTATCTTTTCACACACCCAGTAATGCCAGGACACATAAATTATTCTTCTAGGTAGGAGTAAAAATGCAGCTAACAAATAATTATATTTCAAAAGTAAGGTATGAAATATATCACAGAACATCTTTTAGGAGTCTGCTGGCTCCCACTCCTCAGACTGTATAAATGGATACAAGAGAGGGAAAAAAATGTATTAATTTTCTGATTACACTCTAACCTGAACAGGGCTGTGACCTGACCCTGTAACAATAACTCTCACAATAACACCTGCTCTTAACTGCACCCATTCTAAAACCAGCCCTGCCCAGATGTTTGTATGCAGAAAGCTACTGTGCATGATGTGGGGGTAGTGTGGAGTGGGGCTGGGGATTGTAATGCAATTACTTCTTAAGTTTTCATCACAGTCAAACCTCAGAGGTGTGCACAGGTGGTCATTATAACTTGTGTTTGGGGTGGGGACAATGTGGTCAATGTTTCTTTTACATTTCTAACAAATCTAAGAGGTGTACAAAGAAGATTGTTATAGCTTATGTAAGGGTGGTGTACTGTCTATGAGCAACAAAGTAGAGTAAACTACTGTAATCACTATTTTTTTCCCTTTCTTCACAATCACACATCAGGCATGTATATAAGTGGCTGCCTTAGGGGTGAGGAGTGAGGAGGCATGTCATTTATTTGTATGTCAGCAGTCACTTGAAATGCATAACTGTGGCAATTTGAACCTCTGCATCTGAAGTTGTTGTTTTCATTTGCTCTTCAACCTGTGGGATTCGTATCCGGGACGGATTCAACTTGGCTGCATTTTTCAACATTGGATCCGAGCTCCAAGCTCCTTCCCTACCCTTAATGCCCCTGTCTCCCTCATTCCCCCAGATCTCATTTGCCACACGTATCACTAGCATCGTGTTCCATTGCTTCAGGCTTTTGGTGAGTGAATTTTGTGATTTAATTCTGTCTTCTTGAGCTTTCCTATCTTCTTTTCTCCCTTTCCACATTCCTCTACCCTTGTGGTCAGGCATCGGTCTTTAATTTTCTCAAAAAAAAAAACTTGTATCCATTTCTTTCTCTCTCTGTCTCTGTCTCTCTCTCTCTCTCTCTCTCTCTCTCTCTCAGTCTTTTGGTGTGCTTGTGAGTGTGTTAGTGGGTTTCCTTCTTCCATTAACCATGGCAAAGACTCCAAAGCCAGGGTTCCAGAAGTGCACAAAGTGTGGACATAAGTTTCCCCCGTCTGATGGCCACACTCTGTGCATGGTCTGTTTAGGGGTCCCAAACTCAGATTCCTCCTGCTCGATGTGCGCAGGGTTCAACCCCCCGTGCGTTGATCGACAGGAGGAATAAGTTGATATTTAAGGGTCTCCTTCCTCCTCCTTCCATGGAGGCACCTGCTTCCACTTCAACTTCTTTCTCTGCCCCGGCCTCTGGAACTCAAACTCCCACCAAGAGGACTGCGGATGGGGAGAAGCATAAGCACTGAGACTGGGACTGGTCTATGAAGTGGTCCCCTGACCACGCTTCCACAGCTGAACCCCCAGCAAAATCTTGCCGGCTCCCAGCTTGGGCTCCCCTCGGCTCTGTTCACCCTGTTTTTCTCTGGAGCTGGAGGTTTCTCGGGGACATTCCCCAGTGTTGGCTTCTCCCCACCGCCTCTCTAGGCTGGTGTCTGTGGCCTCTTCCAGGCACTGGGAACTAATGTCGGGCTGCACAATGCCAGGGCACTTCTATGGGCTAGGCTTGTAAAGGCACCAGAGCCATTAGCCTAGTACACACCTATGAACCTATGAATACATACAAGGGAGGAATGCGGTTTAAATGAAGGCAGGACTTCTGTATAATGTTTGCAACTGGGATTGTGTCAGTATGGTTTATGATGTAAAATGATTGCAACTAGGATTGTGTCAATGTGGTTTGTTTTCATTTATATAAATGTATGATTGCCAATGTCATAAGTGATGGTTTAATAAAGATGCGTATTGCTTAAAAAAGGACAGGAATTGAACAATTTATGTAATTTTACTTAGGTTATATAATATACAGCAATATATGTGAAGTATAATGTTTGTTAATGTTACCGTGTTAATACAGCTTGATTACTTTTGTATCAGTGTAAATTTGCCTACATCACAAGTGATAATTCAATGAAGGTGTTTAAAAAGTAAAAGAATGTCAATAAATAAATGCAGAGAGTAGCAGTAAGGAAGAAGGTAATGAGCTAAAAGTACTAGAAATAAATTTCTTGAACACTTGCAAGACATAGTAGAAAGAAAACTGGTAGCAATAAAGCAATTACACTTTGAGAACATACCTAAATTACTGAAGTATATAGACTAAAGATTAAAACAGCAGAAACTGTGGGGAGAAAGGTAGGAAAATTAGAGATATTGAAACTGAGAAAGAAAAAAATATTCATAAAGTTTTTAGGAAGCTGTATGCAAAACAGGATGAAAGAAGAAGAAATTATCATCCTTCACGCAGGATATCGAGATGCTTAAAATTGATGAGGAGATACGTAAGCAAGTGATGAAACATATTTTGTATCAACATGCATTTTCTGGATAATATCAAGTAAAAAACTCTGATGTCTGGGTTTGATGACTGTCTGTAATCCTGAATGATTTACCAGCAAATCAAACTTATGAAGGACAGAGCAAAATTATAAACAATGTCAGGGAAGATCTTTGAAATCAGGGACAGTGACAGGTACGTATTACTCCTCAATGAGGTAACTAAAAGTGGCTCACTCCTGCTGCTGTTTGATGACTGCTAAACAGCAGTCACCTATCTAGTGTGGCATTGTTATGGCTTATGCACGTGTGTGTGTGTGTGTGTGTGTGTGTGTGTGTGTGTGTGTGTGTGTGTGTGTAAAAAATACTGCTGATATTTATCTTTTCACACACCCAGTAATGCCAGGACACATACATTATTATTCTAGGTAGGAGTAGAAATGCAGCTAACAAATAATTATATTTCAAAAGTAAGGTATGAAATATATCACAGAATATCTTTTAGGAGTCTGCTGGCTCCCACTCCTCAGACTGTATAAATGGATACAAGAGAGAGAAAAAAATGTATTAGTTTTCGGATTACACTCTTTAACCTGAACAGGGCTGTGACCTGACCCTGTAACAATAACTCTCACAATAACACCTGTGGCAATTTGAACCTCTGCATCTGAAGTTGTTGTTTTCATTTGCTCTTCAACCTGTGGGATTTGTATCCGGGACAGATTCAACTTGGCTGCATTTTTCAACATTGGATCCGAGCTCCAAGCTCCTTCCCTACCCATAATGCCCCTGTCTCCCTCATTCCCCCAGATGTCATTTGCCACACGTATCACTAGCATCATGTTCCATTGCTCCAGGCTTTTGGTGAGTGAATTTTGTGATTTAATTCTGTCTTCTTGAGCTTTCCTATCTTCTTTTCTCCCTTTTCACATTCCTCTACCCTTGTGGTCAGGCATCGGTCTTATATTTTCTTAAAAAAAAAAAAAAAAAACTTATATCCATTTCTTTCTCTCTGTGTGTGTCTCTCTCTCTCTCTCACTCTTTAGGTGTGCTTGTGAGTGTGTTAGTGGGTTTCCTTCTTCCATTAACCATGGCAGAGACTCCAAAGCCAGGGTTCCAGAAGTGCACAAAGTGAGGCCATAAGTTTCCCCCGTCTGATGGCCACACTCTGTGCGTGGTCTGTTTAGGGGTCCCAAACTCAGATTCCTCCTGCTCAATGTGCGCAGGGTTCAACCCCCCCGTGCGTTGATCGACAGGAGGAATAAGCTGATATTTAAGGGTCTCCTTCCTCCTCCTTCCATGGAGGCACCTGCTTCCACTTCAACTTCTTTCTCTGCCCAGGCCTCTGGAACTCAAACTCCCACCAAGAGGACTGCGGATAGGGAGAAACATAAGCATTGAGACTGGGACAGGTCTATGAAGTGGTCCCCTGACCACGCTTCCGCAGCCAAACCCCTGGCAAAGTCTTGTCCTGCTCCCAACATGGGCTCCCCTCGTCTCTGTTCACCCTGTTTTTCTCCGAAGCTGGAGGTTTCTCGGGGACATTCCCCAGTGTTGGCTTCTCCCCACCGCCTCTCTAGGCTGGTGTCTGTGGCCTCTTCCGGCCGGTCCATCCGCAGCCTCTCTAAAGCCTAGGTGGACAGGATGATGCAGAGATTTGTCTGCACTCAGATTCAGATGGGAGTCTTGTCTGGCTCCTCCCTCTCCAGGGTTGGGGGCATGCAGTCTACCTTTTTGCCAATTGCTCCTTCTCCAATCTGACCACTGGCTTTGGAGTCCTTGGGTCCAAGACCCCTCGGCAGTGGCAGCTGGTGACTTCAAATCAAAGGGGGGACTGCAGGAGTTAGGTGAATGGGTGGAGTCAATGGGAAGGGGTGCAGCCAACTAGAAAGGGGTGGAGCTATGCTCAAAACCACAAAAACTGTAACTTTAATTAAATACGCTGCCCTGGGTGCCAAACTGTCATTATGAGAGTCTAATCAAGACAAAATGAAGTGTAGAAGAAAAAAATATTTCAATGCATTGGCTGCATGACAGCTTACTTAATATCTAGATGGAAACAAAAAGGTTGTGAGGCATGAAAAAATAAATTACTTTTTAAATACATTACTGGAATGCCAGTCAAAACCTAGTATAAGAAAAACAAGCAGCACGCAACTCAAACTACTTCTCCTTGCACTGCAATTCTAATTATAATTTATATTCAGCTTTATTAAGTACCAAGTAACATGCTGAAAGTAGCAATCTCTGTGATACCCCCACTTGTAAAAATGCTTCTTATCCAAAAAAGACCTGCCTTCTGACAACTATCTACTTGTTTCATGGGGAAAACATGATCAAAGTAAAACATGTAAAGCAAACAAGAAACAAGCTCAAGATACATTGCTTAAAGGATTACTGTACAGGTAATGGACCACACATGATAGACTGGCATTCTGTTTGGTTTACAGGTAAAGCCTGCAAAGATAACTGCAAGTCTCCAGCAAATATAATGAGCTTCTTAAAATAATGTAATCCTGTCCTTCATTACAAATACTGTCGTATGCATGTCAATACCCAAGGCTTATACATTATCTAGTTATGTAAGCATTTTCTGCATGGCAACAACAGAAAGGCTTTCAATGTTGACAATTCTTTAACAGCATGCTTATTAAAGCTTACTTGCATCTTACAATCTCAGACAAGCTTACTTGATGGTCATTAAAGCATTGCTACTTAAACAAAGAGAAACAGACACTTTCTGAGTAATAATAAGCATAAATAAACAGTACAAAAATATGACAGAAACCAGAACATTCAGCAAAATTGAGGACAGAACAAAAGTATCACTTGTGTCTGCCTTGGATGGGGGGATACTCTGCACATTTACACTGCATAACTGCTCCTTGCCTTGCTTGGACACATCCAGAGTCATTACATGGGGGAATGGGGTGCAACAAGTATGTCACAATTTGAAATGTCTCTGGCTGACTGTGATGGCACTGACACATTTGTCATACCTCTTAACCTCAGAACAAGAAATATAGACAGAGCCATACATAGAAGTGGGACAAAGGCCCAAAAATAAGGACAATTTTTAAATATTGCTCTTATAAACTTAGAAAGATAATAGAATAGTAGGCCTTGCATTAGAATGAATTTTCTGAAAGGTACGAAATCTGAAACTCAAATGTCTGTCATTATTTTCTAACTTCAGTCTTTAATGATTTGTCACAAATTTGCCAAAAAAACACAATTTTATGAAAAATGGACCAAAAATGTGATGCAAAAATATAAAATAGCCACACAATACAGCTAGGAACCTGTCAAAGAAGGGACACTTTTTAAATATTAGTACTGCTAACTTGAGCAACTGACAAAATAAAAGAATCTACATGCATTTCTGAAATAAGAGTAATCTATAACTCTGATTATTACAGTTATTTCTTAATTGTAAGCCCTCCATGTTTTCTTCCAAAATTGCCATTTTGTGGTGGGATTATTAGGGGAAGAGCAACATTTTGAGCCAAAATCGGGGACAGTTGAGAGGTTTGGATATGCCTAATTCTATAAAGCAATTTATTTGCACGTACCTCTAATAGGTTCATAGGTAGGTACTAGGCTTATTGGGCCAAGGGCCTAAGTAAGCCTAGCCAACAAGGTTCCCTGGCTTACGCTACCCAAGAAAGTTATTTTCCTGTGCCACTGTCGAGCAGAGACACAGAAGTGATCCCCGGAGTATATTTCCTATTTCCCATCCACTCATCAAGAATTTTCTTGAAGAGTGCTAATGAAGAACTTTGCTTGACATAGATGGATAGCCTGTTCCACAGTATGGGAAGTCTCTGGGACAGGAATCTATCCTTCCAGCATGTCCTGTTTATTGTGGTGACAAGGTTTATGTCCCTAGAGGGTGTAGCTCGGAGGGATTGGGATTTCTTTAGGTGTAGCATGTCCAACAGCTCTGGGTTTGACATAGCTTTATATGTTAGGCAGAGATCACCTCGGAGTAGGCAATATGCTATGGAGTAAAGCTGGAGTTTTTTGAGGCGGTCAGTGTAGGGCATTTGTTTGAGGCCAGTAATCCTCTTTGTGAGGTACTTCTGTGGCCTTTCCAACTGCTGCAGATGTCTTGTGAGGTACATTCCAAAAGGGTTGTTGTACTCTATAATGGGTCTAATGAGTGTCGAGTAGAGGGGAACAATGACCTCTTTTTTCCTGGATAAGAACCCTTTTATGATGAGGTGTGCCACGTAGAAGGACTTCCTGACTACTGTGGCGATGTGACTATCAAAGAGAGACTACTGTCCACCTGGGTCCCAAGGTCTCTTATCACACATTCGGTGTTAAGTAGATTGCTGCCTATGTGGTAGTTCATGGGTACAGAGTTTTTACCAAAGGGGATGACACTGCACTTTTTGGCATTGAGCTTGAGGCCATGGCTCTGACATCAGGCATCTGTCTCATCGAGGCCCATCTGTAGGATGTCCACATCATTTGGGGACTTGACTATGGCTCCTAGTTTGCAGTTATCTGCAAACTTCGTTAGCCAGAGGTCTTCTGTGTTAGCCTGTACTTCAGAGAAGTAGATACCAAACAGGAGAGGTCCCAGGACGGAACCCTGTGGTACTCCACTTGTCACTGCTCTGAGGTCAGATTTGGAGTCTGCAACTTTTACAGTGTGGGTTCTGTCAGTGAGCCAGTTGGCAACCCATCTTGTGACATAGGATTTATACCTAGTTTAGTGAGTTTAGCTTTAATTCCAGAATGGGGGATGGTGTTGAAAGCCTTGGCGAGGCCAAGATAGGCTGTGTGAGCCACCTTACCCTCATCTACGGCTTTGTTGACTGCCTCAAAGAAGTCAATCAGGTTCAGGAGGCATGATCCTCCTTTCACAAACCCAAACTTGGTGGGATCCAGAGTTTGGAGGTTATCAATGTCTTTGTTTATGAGTTCCATGATGATATGTTCCATGGCCTTGTAGACCAGGCTTGCCAGGCTTATATGTCAATAATTCCTGGGATCAGTGGTGGCTCCCCCTTTGTGGAGTGGGATAACTGTTGCTGTGCACCATTCAGTGGGCACAAAGCCTGATGCAAGGCTATTATTGAACACGGTGCTTAATTGGGGAGCCAGTTCATTCTGAAGTTCGTGTAAAATGCAGCCTGGGATGTTGTCCGGTCCCATGGATGCTGTGTTTTGGCTTTAGAGAGTGCAGCTTTTACCTGCATAGTTGTGGTTACAGGGACTCTGCATTCTTCCTGTATAGATATGGGCCCTTTAGGGGGGTAAAGTTAACAATGACCTTATCAGTCAGGATGTTGGCAATATCAGTTGGTTCAGTTTTTGTGCCTTTGTGCTGCAACTCAGAGCAGATCTGGGTGTTGCCATCGAGATTCTTGACATAGCTATAGAATGCTTTGTGGTTGTCCTTAGAATTAGTGGCAATTTTGTTTTCGTAGCTAGCTTTGTAGGATCTTATAAGAGATCTCAGCTTCTTACTGAGGCTGATCAGGGAGGTCCTCCACTCATGGAATTTTACTCTCTTTTGCAACAGTTTCTTCCTTCTGTTGTACAGTTTGTTTATGACAGAGGACCACCAGATTGGCTTCCTTTTTTGGAGGATAGCGTCTTGGTTCTGTTTGGGATAGCACGATCCATGCACTCATGTAAGTGCTTATACAGTGCATTTGTGTAGGATTCAGCAGTTGTAACTGTACTGTCCATCTGCATGGGTGTCATGAAGTTTACCACTTCTATCTTAAGAAGCATGAAGTTGGCTTTGGAGAAATTTTTTATCATGGTTTCCTTAATGGGGGATGGGGGTGGAGGCAGGATGTGGATATCAAGGGGGATTAGCTTATGGTTGGATCGGACCAACGAGGAGTTGTCTTCAGTTGTGGAACACCGGTCACTCATGTTGGTAATGACTAGGTCTAGGATATTGTTGCCCCTGGTGGGGGTGTGGATAAGTTGATCCAGGGCATTGGAGTTTATGAATTCCAGAAAGCGTTGCACTAAGGAGTTGGTACACGAGTAGTTTTCCCAGTTAATGGTGGGGTAGTTGAAGTCGCCCATTATTAGGGTGAACCCTAATATTTTCCAGTACATCAAGAAAAGAGGAGTGGGAATCCTGGGGCATGGTGAGGGATCTGTAGCAAGCTACAATTTGGATTGCAGTTTTGTCCAGAGTTAGTTGCATTTGGATAAACTCAGATGCATTATGCTGAGCAACTAGCCTGGAGGTGTGAATATCCTTAATGAATATGGACACACCTCTGCCTTTGGTATTTCGGTCCAGGTTGCATGGCCGAAAAGTGTGGCATGAGTTATAGCCTGGTAGTGCAGGGGTGCTCTCTGGAGCCTTGAACCAGGTCTCAGTCACTGCACAGATATCGATGTTCTCCATTTTAAGGAGTGCCTTGAGTGAGTGCATTTTGAGATTTAGACTTCTAGCATTGAGTAGCATTACCTTCAGTTTTTGCTTGCCTGTTCCTGTTACGGTGGTGAATTTGTTATTTGAATCTTGCCTAAAAAAGGCACTATAGGGGCAGCAAGAGCCTTAGTCAGTATCCGGAATCCCAGGGGCGACAGGTGCAGGCCATCTCTGGCAAAGCATTGTGGTCTGCCGACCATGTCATCCCAAGCAGACAGATACTGGATCCCCTTAGAATGACACCAGAAGCTTAGCCAATTGTTGAAGTCAATCATTTTGTCCTTGTACTGCGGCATCATTTGGGGTGATGGCAGAATGCTACTCAGGGCTAGGGTCATACCTGCCTGGGCTACAAGATCGGAGAGGTATTCCATGTCTCTTTTCATGTAGTCCAAGGAGGTACGTCTCAGGTCATTCACACCAATATGGACAATGACAGAGTCATATTTGTACTTGTTGTGGAGTGACATGAGTGCGTGGGTTATGTGGCAGATCCTGGCACCTGACAGGCAGCTGACAGTAACCTTCTCCTTGTTTAGCCTGGTGAGTGGGACATCAGTGTGCCTGACTATAGACTCACCTATGACTAGTCTGTTGGGTACGTTGTTTTGCCTTATTGGCTGTGGTTGGGTGGCACACTGAGTCTGTGGGCTATGTGTCATTTGGGTTGTGTTGGGGGATGGAGGTCGCTTGTGTTTCTGCTTTGGAGGTCTCTGTTGCTTAGACAGATTATTATTGAGAGTGTCTGCAAATGTTTTTGTGTTACTATGTGTGGATTTTGGTGGTGAAGATTTAGTGAGACTATGTGATGAGTTTGGTGTGGTGCAAATGTTTACCTTCTCCTTATGACTGTCAAGTTCATTCTTGGCTGGCGAGAGCTTTACCTCCAGTTTGGCTAGATAAGTGCATCTCTCACAGGTTGCAGTGTTGGGTGGTAGGAGGTGAGGGTTGTCTGTATACATGAGGCAATTTCTACATTGCCTCAAGATGCCCAGATTCATCAGATAGACAGAAGAGAACACTGGTTGCTGACCCTTGGACATGCCTGAATAAAAAACTGTTTTCCTCTAGATAAGTGAGGAAAGTGAGTACAATAGCTGTTTTTCTCTAAGCAAGTGAGAAAAGTAAGTACAAAAACTGTTTTCCTCTAGGTAATGAGGAAGATTGAGTGCTATTGTAATTAGTAGCTTATTTAGTGCTTACAAGTTCTGAACAGGTGCTGAGCATGAATAAGTAAATTTAAGTGCTAAAACTAAGAATCTGTATCTGCACTAGACAAGTTACAGGACAGAAACAAATGCAAATGCAGGCTTTCAAATCAGAAAGTTGAGAGAGATGGAAGAGATTGCCCAAATGGGTAATAACTACAATTTCTGGGCCAGAACCACTCCTTATGTGGTAGATAGATTACCTAGTGCTTACCACTCCCACCGATAAGCTAGAAGGCTTCTCTCCAACACAGAAATGCTTGGGGGGGGGGGGGCTCAGAAGCTTACATACAGTCCTGGATACAGCAAATCTGTATCTGGAATACTAGTTACAGGAAAGGTAGGAAACAGGCTTACAGTTTTTTTTTTTTTTGTTAATGCAGGAAATCTGGACAAGGCCAAATATACTGGGGGAACATATAAACAGTACTATAAATTGTTGTATAAACTGAGACAATTGATAGAATAACAGGTCTTGCTTTAGCATGCATTTTTCTGAAGGTTATGAAATCTGAAACTCAGTGTCTGTCATTATTTAGTGACTTAATTCCTAAATTATTTGCCAGAAAACCACACATTTTATGAGGAACAAACCAAAAATAAGAAGCAAAAATCTATTCATTTTGTGAAAATCTGGACAGTTGAGAGGTATAGTTCAGCCGGGGCTGTCTTTGAGTTTTCTGCCCTTCCCCCTTACAAAATCATGGTTGAATGGAGCCTCCCTCCCCTGCAGCCATTCCAGTGAACCATTACTTGGCTATTTCACCCCATTTACCATAAACACTAATGTGCATACTGCTTTACTTCTACGATGATTTGGACTTCATTTGAAAGTCTTATTTTGTATTTTACAGCACAAACACTTAAGACATCTGCTAAATAAAGCAATGCAATCTCACACTGAAAACAGACTTGGCATTAAAACTTCTCTGCCCTTGAAACTCACATTCATTGAAACAGCATTGAAACACACATTCAAAGAAAATACATTTTGCCAGTGGCAGATAAAAATTAACTTTGGTCTGTTTTCAAATCATAGGCCCCTTGCACATGAAACATACACGTGGTCATTGATGCACCTTCCTGATTGTATTAAATTATATTCCTTGTACAATATAGTACAGTTGTTAGAGAGCGTTTTAAATTTGTTTTGAACATTTTTCCAGTAAACAATGAAGCAAAATGCATGCACCAATAATGACAGAATTGCCCAATTCAGAACATTTTTCCAGTAAACAATGAAACAAAATGCATGCACCAATAACGACAAAACTGCCCAATTCAGAACATTTCTATCATAAAAGTCTATTCAGACGTCTGCATTCCACCAGTATCAGTAAATATGCACAATCTCTGAAGTAGTAAAAGTCATCTAAATAATTCCACATTAAAGAAACCTGTAACTAATGAAGAGGTTGCTGCTAGCAAACAACTTTATATTTCATTGTTTCATCTGCAAATAAAGTGTCTTTTGCCCTTGAGGAATAAATTGCCTAAGTTGCATTAAAAAAGATAAGCTAGTAATATTGCAATAGGGAATGGATGGCAAACTTATAACAGGTTCATAGTTACTAGGTATCTTCACCAAAAAGGACTGCAGCATCCACCCCCTTTACAATACAGTACAGTATCAGCAATGCATCTACCTACTGTGGTAGTAGAACCCACTGCCTTCTGCATCAAAAGTAAGTACACTACCAATTGTGCTATTAACAATGCAAGCAGATTTGGCATAAGCAGCACTAAACTTTTGTTCCCCTGCAGCTCTCAGCTTCTTGTAAAATCTACTTGACACTCATTTGCATATCTGAACTTTGCAGCACAAGAAATCTGGAAAAAATCCAAAATCTGGGGGGGAGGCAAAAGACCAAAAAACAGGGACACATTTTAAACATTGCTTGTATAATGTTGGAAAGTTGTTAGAATAAAATGATGTGTTACAATCATACATTTCATTGCCAAGTATTGAACCCAGGACCCTGTGCAAAACAGTCAGAACAACATACCACTATGCCAAATCATCTGTGTTATGAAAGAAAGGAATACTGAAACTTAAATGGCTACCATTTAGTGAATTCAGTTCTCACCATAGCTGTCAACATCTCAGAACAAAAACCTGAACAAAGCCAATAATGGGGAATACAGCCCCCAAACATATTCAGTGAGTTCAATTATCACCATAGGTCTCAACCTTGACACAAAAACCTGGATGAAGCCAATAATGGGGGAATACAGTCCAAAAAATAGGGACAAATATCCATTGAGGACACCAGAGCAAACCCACACAGGACATGCAGACTCCACACAGAAGGCACCCCTGCCAAGAAGCAAACCAGACAACCTGCAGCTGTCAGGCAACAATGCTACCACTGCACCACTGCACTACTGGCTGTGTTAAGTAACAAAAATACAGAAACCACAGATTTTATGAGGAACAGAACAGAACAAATATGAGACAAAAATCTGCAAATGTTTTAAAAATGGTGGTGGGTATGGAATTCAGGCTCTTGCCACTTGGGCCCAAGATACAGGGTTCAAGCCTTATTCTCTACCCACCACCATGTAGCAATTGGGGCATTTCACACACACACAACCTGCAGCAGATCCAATCCTCCATAGTAGCCTGAATCTGTCCTCTGCAGCAGCTTGATTGCCTGTCTGTCCTCCATAGCAGCCTGTTCTGGGTTTTGACATGAGTAGGCTGGAGCCTCCAGCATCCAGTTTTCTTCCAGTCTGTGCAGTCATCACCACACAGACTTCTGGGCTGGCAGGATGGCGTTCCCTTCCTTCCCTATCCGGACCGCCTAACAGAGTAGTCTGCAGTTCAGGAACTAAGCACACATGCGTGCGTGGACTGCCTAACACAGCAGTCAAGAACTAAGCACGCATGTGTAGAGTTCCGGGACTCGTGATTTTTTTTTCTACAGTGTGGGGGGACTCGCATTTTTTTTTCTTTTTACAGGTGTGGGGGCTGCAGTTCTGCAGTCCTATAACATGAGCTGCCTCTGTCCCTCACTGATGGTGCCTGGTACCTTGACTCTGATCATTACCCTGAGTGGGTTGGCTCTGATTAGCTCTGAGCCATCCAACTCACTGAGCCGTAGCCTCGGCACAGGCTCTGAAGGGGTGGTGTCAGCTCCGAGTTTTCTCGAGGCAGGCTGCCCACTCTGAGTCTTGGTGCCTGGAGGTTCGGCTCTGTCTCCCCATTGACTCAATCATGGTTCCAGCTTCAGGGGTTCATACCCCTCCTGCCTTTGATGTGGTGGAGAGGGTCCTCTTGGTTCCATTCAGACAGTTGATGCTTTCATCCTTGGAGTCTGTCCTTGCTCCTTCTTTGTCTGGTCCAGATTCTAACATCCTGCTTCCTCAGGGACAGCCTTTTGCTTCTCTGCCCAGAGGAGTTCCCCCATGGGAACAAACTGAAGTATTCGAGTCCTCCCCAGAGACCCCCCCAAGGTGGCTCCTTGGAAACATACGTGTAAAAGGAGACACTTAGACTCCCCACTGGAGTCTCTCATGGAGGACACTGACTTTGAGGAAGGGGAGAGTTCCCCTCAGTCACCCCCGGATAATGTCTCCTTTGGAGACATCATGGAAATCCTTTGCCAGCAGGGGGGGGGTCTGCCCCAAAACCCAACCCTGATGAGTCTGTGTTCCTCGAGTCATTTGGCACAGGACCCCCTACCTCCTGGGTGTCCCCTTCCTTGGATCCCCTTGTGGATTTGATTATATCTCAGGCATGGAAGGAACCTGACATGGTGCAGCCTATCCCTAAATGCTCTGATAAGATCCTAAGTGCTCCATCAGACAAACCGCATTGGTCGAAGGGATCCCCGGTTGATGCCATGGTGGTGGCGGCAGCCACCAAGAAGGAACTCACTCAGGAGAGCTCCATGGTCCAGCCGCCAGACCAAGAGTCAAGGACCATGAACCATTTTAGGAAGCGGGTTGACGCTTCAGCAACATTCTCTGTTTGTGCGCTGAACTACATGGCAAACGTGATCAAGCTTCAGCAAGACCTGGTCAAGGAAGTCACTGGGTATGCCCCAGGGTCCATGTCAGCAGAGGAGAAGAAGGTCCTTTCCTTCCAGATGGCCACCCTCACCTTCATTTCCAGCACCTCTAAGCAGCTCCTATCTCACGCTATCAAAGGTGCTGCTAGAGCGGCTGGGTCAGGTGTTGCCATCAGGCGTCATGCCTGGCTCTGACTTTGTGCCTTTTCAGAGCTCTTTAAGGTGCCTTTTACAAATGACCCGTATGATGGTTCCACTCTCTTTGGGAAGACAGTATGAGACACATTGATCCAGAGCAAGAAGGATGGGAAGATCTTGTCTGCCACTGGAACCTGCTTCTCAACCCCTCAATGATCCTTATCCAGGAATCAATGAAGGGTAAAGATGTGGTTCTGGAAGTCTCAGGGTTATTTCCAAGATGCTCAGGACTCGCCTTCCCCAGAGGCAGAGAGGAATTTGACAGATGCCGCCCTCGTGCAGGGGTGTCCGAGGAACCAAGGGTCTTGGAATTCTTTCCCGGATAGGCTCATGCAGCAGCTCTAAAGGGTTGCCTGGCTGCCTGTCTCTGGAGGCAGTTGGGGGTCACCTCCCGCTACACTCAACAGCCTGGAAATCAATCACAGATGATTGTTGGGTGTTGCAAATCATATCCAGAGGATATTCATGCACATGTTCCCTGCCTGGCTGACCACCCTCTCCTCCCCTTCTCCTTACTCTTGCCCACTGATTTCAGCTTCATCACCAAAAGAATGCAGCTTCTCTAGCTTCCTTCCAGTTCCACCTCTAATTCTAAACCCTTAGTCAATACCCATATGTCACTTCTAGGACACTCTGTTATCTATCTGCTAAACTCTTCTCTTTACATCTCTACTCTTACTTTATACTTAAGCTGTTTACTACTCCTGCTTTTCTTACTTAACCTGTTATCCAATTTCCCATATCTCTCTCTTCTCCTGTTACTATACTCCTTACTATGTCTAATCTTTGCTCTCTTTGTTGCTATACACCCTATTGTGGCTAACT
The DNA here is from genome assembly GCF_019279795.1 of Protopterus annectens. NCBI lineage: Eukaryota > Metazoa > Chordata > Ceratodontiformes > Protopteridae > Protopterus > Protopterus annectens. The sequence goes on along the minus strand of NC_056731.1, from coordinate 1,125,731,127 downwards.
TGCTCACCACTCAACTGTTTAAAGCAAAATAAAATGCAATCTCTATTAACAATGTTCACCATTATGTAATGCCTCAACTTAAAACTGTAAAAGATGTATTCAGTCTATGTAAATATGTTAAATCTCAAGCTTGAATGCTATGTTACTAGTCATTGTTAAATTTGGTACTATCTATGTAAATTTGAATGCTTCTGTATACACTTATATTTGGTTAAAATTTAACTATGGAGCTTTTCTCCCCGGGCCTTCGCTGAAAATGGACATGCATCCAATCAGACTTTCCAGGTCAACAAATGTAAAATAAAATAAAATAAAATAAATTAATTAATTCAATCCCCTTCACTCAAATGCCACACACTCCCAAACACCTCCCGGACATTCCACCCACACAAAGGGAGGATGCAGCAGTGGAAATTTTCAAGTTCCTCGAAAAGCAAGTCATCCAGCCCATCTCCCCAGGCCAGTCCAGATTAGGCATCTATTCCAGATTCATTTTAGTGCCCAAAAAAATGGGAGACCTAAGACCCATTCTGGATCTTTCAACCCTAAACCTGTCAGTTGCCAAGGCAAAATTCTAGATGGTCACTGTCCAATTTTTCCTGCCCTTCCTGCAGGAGAATGACTGGATGTGCTCACTGGACCTCCAAGATGTGTACTATCATATCAAAATGGACAGGCACTCTCGGAGGTTCCTTCACTTCTGGCTGGGGGCCAATCATTACCACATCAGAGCACTACCCTTTGGTCTGATCACAGCCCCGAGGGTGTTCACCAAAGTGATGGCAGTGGTATCAGCTTACCTGCGGCTGCAGAATTTCCAGGTCTTCCCCTACCTGGATGATTGGCTCCTTTCTGCTCCGTCCAGGCATTGACTCTGCCAAGCCAGGGATCTCCTTCTCCAGACTGCCCACCAGGTGGGTATCACCATAAATCTCAACAAGTCCCTGCTGGACCCGGTTCAGGTTCTGGATTTTACTGGAGCTTGGTTAGACACCATTCAGACCAAGGCTTTTTTAACTTCGGACAGGCTTCTATCACTCAAGAATCACATCTTGTGCATTCTTCAAGCCTAAACTCCCCCAGTGGAATATGTTCTATGGGTGTTGGGGTCCATGGTGGCCACAGTCACCCTCATTCCCATGGCTCAGTTGCACGTGAGGGTGCTCCAATGGACTCTAGCAATCCAGTGGTGACTACTAGATCTTCCTTTATCCCACCCTGTTCGTCTGTCTTGAGCCTGCAGGGATTCCCTTCTCTGGTGGGATTCATTCCCCAGACCTTCATTAGGGTCGCCCTTTCATCCTTTCTACCCCACTGACCATGGTGACCACAGACACCTCTCTACTTGGGTGGAGGGAGCACTGCTCGGGAAGGACAGTCCAAGGCATGTGGTCTTTCCTGGTGACCCAACTGCATATCAACATCCTGGAGATGAGGGCAGTGCTGTTGGCATTGCAAGTTCTTCTTGCCTATCTTCCCCTAGGGATGATTGCCATCCAGATAGACATGTCTGTAGTCTGGTACATCAACAAACAGGGGGGGAACCAGGTCTTATCCCCTTTGCCACGAAGCCATGAGATTGTGGGAATGGGTGATGTCCACCAGCTGTTTTCTGGTAGCAACATACATTCCGGGGAGGTTCAACATTCTGGCAGACAGGTCAGCAGGTCTATTGTGATGCCTTTACGAGTGCTCTCTGAATCCTTCAGTAGTTTCTAAAGTGGGGTCAGCCTTGCTGCGATCTCTTTGCCTCTCCTTCCAATGCGAAGTGCAGTGAGTTTTTCACTCTGAACCCCCCCACTGGTGTAGTCCCCCAGAGATGCTCTGGTTCATGCTTGGCCCTCCGGTCTTCTGTATGCTTATCCTCCTCTTCCTGTGATTCCAATGTTCATTCAGAAAGCTCGATGGCTGGGGAGCTCAGTCATCCTCATTGCCCCATTCTGGCCTCACCAAGTATTATTCCCCTCTCTGTGGTCTCATAGGTTCATAGGTTGGTAGTAGGCTATCGGCCCTAGGGCCTATGCAAGCCTAGCCGTAACAATTCCCTGTATATTTCTTCCCACAATATTTACTTCTCTGGGCCCCTGTCTATCAGGACAACTGACATGATCCCCAGGGTGAATTTCCTATCTCCCATCCAAACATAAAGGTTCCTTTGAAGAGGGCCAATGAGGCATTCTGCTTGACATGTATAGGCAGTCTATTCCAGAGTATGGGGAGTCTCTGGGTCAGGAACCTATCCCTCCAGCATGTTTTGTTCATTGTGATGACAAGGTTTAGATCCCTGGAGGGTGTGTCTCTGAGGGATTGGGATTTCTTTAAATGGAGCATGTCCAACTGCTCAGGCCATGTCAAATCCTGAGCTGTTGGACATGCTCCACTTAAAGAAATCCCTATCCCTCCAGCATGTTTTGTTCATTGTGATGACAAGGTTTAGATCCCTGGAGTGTGTGGCTCTGAGGAATTGGGATTTCTTTAAGTGGAGCATGTCCAACAGCTCAGGGTTTGACATGGCCTTGTATGTTAAGCAGAGATCGCCTCTGAGTAGACGATATGCCACAGAGTATAGCTGGAGTTTTTTTAGACAGTCAGTATATGGCATCTGCTTTAGGCCTGTGATTCTTTTAGTGAGGTATTTCTGTGGCCTTTCCAGCTGTTGCAGATGTCTTGTGAGGTAAATACCAAATGGGGCATTGTATTCTATAATGGGTCTAATGAGGGATGAGTACAGTGGGACAATGACCTCCTTTTTTTCTGGATGAAAAGCCCTTAGTGATGAGGTGTGCCACATAGAAGGATTTCCTGACTGTTGTGGTGATGTGGTTATCGAAAGTGAGACCACTGTCCACCTGTGTCCCTAAGTCTCTCATCACACTTTTGATGTTTAGCGTCCTGCCACCTATGTGGTAATTCATGGGTACATGTTTTTTTCCAAAGGGGATAACTATATATTTCTTGGCATTAAGCTTAAGCCCATGGCTCTGGCACCAGGCATCTGTTTCTGTAAGGCCTTTTTGTAGAGTATCCACATCATTTGGGGATTCAATAATGGCTCCCAGTTTGCAGTCATCTGCAAACTTTGTTAGCCAGAGTCCCTTAGTGTTGGCCTGTACTTCAGAGAAGTAGATGCCAAACAAGAGTGGTCCCAGGACTGAACCCTGAGGTACTCCACTTGTCACTTGTCTGGAGCTGGATTTGGAGTCGGCTACTTTTACTGTCTGTGTTCTGTCAGTAAGCCAGTTGGCAACCCATCGAGTGATGTAGGGATTTATGTCCAGCTTAGTAAGTTTATCTATGATTCCAGAGTGGGGGATGGTGTCGAAGGCCTTGGCGAGGTCCAGATAGACTGTGTGGACCACCTTACCCTCGTCCACAGCTCTGGAGACTGATTCGAAGAAGTCAATCAGATTCAGGAGACAAGATCGGCCCTTCACAAACCCAAACTGGGTGGGGTCCAGTGTTTGAAGGTTGCCAATGTCTTTGTTTATAAGTTCCATGATAATGCGTTCCATGTAGTGTGTCCTCCCAAGACATTGGAGCCAGTTCTGGATCTGATTTCACATCCCTCAGGGATTCAACATCCAGATCTGGCCATCCTGAAGCTGACAGCTTGGCTGCTCCAGTTCCTATGATAATTAGGACTCCTGGGCTATCTTCTCTGGTTAAGAAGATTTTGGTAGCGGCTCATAAATCTTCCACTAGGAAGGTTTATTCTACTAGGTGGAAACGTTTTTCAATTTGGGCGTCTCAGCATGATTTAGATCCTGTCACTGCTCCAGTTCCTGCCATCTTAGAGTGTCTGGCAGGTATTTTTCAACAGGGCATCAGCTTTTCTACGGTTAAGGTTCAGCTGGCAGCTATCTCTAACTTCCATATAGGAGATAACTTGGTTTCCCTGGTTTCTTCAAAGCTTTGTAAAGCCTTTTTTAAAGGGACCTTTTTACTTAGGTCTCCAATCAAGGATCGAATGCCACCTTGGGATCTTACTCTAGTTCTTCAAGCCTTGGTTTCTTCCTCCTTTGAACCTGCAGCTTCGGTGGATTTGCAATTTCTGTCTTGGAAGACAGCTTTCCTGATTGCCATTACTAGAGCCAAAATGTGTCGGAGCTTCAAGCCTTATCAGTTAAGCCTCTTTATATGCTTTTCCATAGGGACAGGGTATCCTTACGCACTAACCTTTCTTTCCTTCCAAAAGTGGCTCTGGAATCAAACATTAATCATGTCATCAAGCTCCCTGTTTTCTTTCTGAATTTTTAGAATAATGGAGAGTATAAACTGCACCTGCTGGATGTTCATAGGCAATTATGTTTTTATTTGCATAGAACAAAGTCCTTTCATAAGTATGATCATCTTTTTGTTTCCTGCTTTAAGCCCTTATAAGGGAAACCTGTATCGAAGATCACAATTGCTTGCTGAATTTCTCAGTGCATAATTCCGGCATATACAGACAAAGGACTATCTCCACCAGGTCAAGTTAGGGCACATTCTACTAGGTCTATGGCTACTTCAGCTGCCTTTTGGTATAGAGTTTCTTTGGATGACATTTGCTCCGTGGCTACTTGGGCATCTTCGCACACATTCATTTCACACTACAAGTTTGATCTTCAGTCCAGAAGCAGGACATCTTCTGGCTTCACCATGATCCAGAATATCCTTCCATGAAGACCTCCCTGGGTTTTTGGTAGCTGGGGACTCTGTCCCACAGTTTGAGCAAATGAAAACAACAATTTTAGATAAAGACGTTATGTACTCACCATAATGTTCCATCTGAGTTATTGCTTTTCATTTGTCTTCAACTGTCCATCCCTCCTTCCGCCTGCCTCATGTGGGCTGTGTGGTTGACTGGACATAAGAGACATGCCCCTTACTTTGGCAAAACTTGGTCTTTCCTATGGTGTTCTCCGTGTATTTCTATCAAGGGGTTAGGCCTTTGGTCAGGTCAGGATGCTATGGTTGGCAGCAAGCTCGATCTGAGGGGATGAGAGAGACAGGAGCATTATGGGTAGGGGAGGAGCTTGGAGCTCAGATCTAATGCTGGAAAATGTGGCCGGGTTGGATCCATCCTGGATCCGAGTCCCACAGGTTGAAGACAAATGAAAAGCAACAACTCGGATGGAAAGTTATGGTGAGTACATAACTTATTTTTTCATCCCAGTTGAACACCAGTGGGATGCACAGGCAGTGACTGTCTTTTTTGGAGGGCTAGGGAGGCAGGAAGTATTCCCCATACAGAACCTGTGTATCCTCACAAAAATTGGCTTGTTAGTTTATTGTGAGCTATTTTGTCAGCTTTGAGCATTAAACCTTGGGCATAACTTCTGTCTTCATTGAAAACTGAAATTATTTTCTTACTATTGATTTTTGTTTAGGCCAACACTGGATTATAAGGTTAGGAAAATACCCTAAAATACATCCCATAGCAACTACAACCCCTATGGCTTCTGGTGGCACTGGCTTAATTGAGTTATTTCCTAAATGGCTACTACTGTGCTGTCTTGGTCAGGAAAGGTATGTTTAAAGAATGCAAGGGAAATGAAAGCTGAACAGCAACAGAGAATTTCTTTTCTTAATCATGATTTCTGTTCAAACCATCATTGGATGAAAAGGTTGTGTAAAAAGAAGAAACACACTTTAAAATGCACTTCAGAACATACAGACAGTTATGACTTTTTGAAAAAGCTGATGAGTAAGGCAAAATGTGGGAAAAGAAAGGAAAAAAGTAACGTGCATGGTATGGGGAGCCAAAGATGAAAAAAAAAACAGAAGGGAGGACTGGAGGGTGTATGTATGTGTGTGTGTGTGTGTGTGTGTGTGTGTGGGGCTGAAACAGTAGGCCGTGCCTAGGGCACCATTTCACCAACTTCAGACCTGTATATAGAATCATTGTAAGGTATCATTGTTGCAGCTAAATGTCAGTAACTATTAATGTCCCTTTGTGAGTTGGACCAACATAGTGTGATACACAGGTCTGTTCTAATGCAAGCACATTGTAGCAACAGGTCAATCTGTGCATACTACACCTAAAACTTTGCAACATGAACAAAAAGGTTGCTGAGAAGGGGTGGCAGTGACAGGGTAATACTTAGACTGGAAGTGCCTAGGGAGCCCCCAACTTGACATTTGCTGGGGGCCCACAAAATGCTAACATTGGTCCTGCTTGAATAAAACCCACTTGACTCCTTGTGGACCAGACAAACTGTGTCTACTGCACTGTCACACACCCAAAAACATATCTTTAACCTTAGCCTCACAACTAACACCATGCCCACAACCTGGAAGTCAGACTTTGTTAGATCTGTTCCTAAATATCCAAAACCTTCTTCTACCAGCTAGAATAGTCTCAATGTGTCCTACCATTGGCAAAATACTTGAAAAACTAACTTACCTCATATCTGAAAAAATATTTTGCTGTCCAACAAACAACATGGATTTTTTACAAGAAGGAGTACATTGATTGCACAGTGGGGTCTAACCAACAACATATTCACTAACATTGATAAAGACAATCTTTTTTGGTACTATTTTCATTGACCTGACCCAAGCCTTTGACATAGTGGGCCACTCGTTATTACTGGAACCTTCTAGACATCATACTGAAGCCATACAGTAGTTTAAAGATTTCCTAATGGATCATTTACTGTGAAGAACGGCTCCTCTCTGTCACATACTACCTACACTCATTCAGGTGTACCGCAGGGATCAATACTGCCCCCAGTACTTATTTCCATTTTATAAATGAGTTACTCCTTAATTTACTCCAGTTGCAACTCCTCTTATATGCCAATGATATGGTTATCTACAGATCCAACTAATCACAACATGTAATCCAAACCCAATTACAAACTCACTTTCAGAATTAAATCACTGTTTCACCTCCAAAAACTTTCTCATTTCACCTCCAAAAACTTTCTCATTACGCCCCTCCCCCAGAAAATAAAAGGTTATGCTCTTTAGTATTAAGAAAAGATTTTCCAAAGTTCCCAGCTACCATCAAGCTCTTTAACCAACACAGCAACCTTATCAACATCACCAATTCATTCACATACTTAAACATCTGGCTTGATCAATCTCTTAACTACCAGGAGGATATTCAAAGACTTAAACTGAAAATCAACTACCCCCTTTTCTGGTATCAGAAAATATCTAAATTGGTTTAGTCACCAGCTAGGGCAGCCACTAAAAAAGATACATCAACACTGCAGACCTTATCTAATAAAATATGCTCCTTTATCAATAATTCCACTTGCCTTGAATACCACTGTCTTACAGACCTTATCTAATAAAATATGCTCCTTTATCAATAATTCCACTTGCCTTGAATACCACTGTCTTACAGACCTTATCTAATAAAATATGCTCCTTTATCAATAATTCCACTTGCCTTGAATACCACTGTCTTACAGACCTTATCTAATAAAATGTGCTCCTTTATCAATGATTCCACTTGCTTTGAATACCACTGTCTTACTTTATCCAAGGCAAACTGGTTCCCAGTATAAGCCAGAAGAAGTTTATTTCTGGTTTCCCAAGTATTTAAATTACTCCACTAAGATGCTCCTTCTCCATCTGCAATGAAACTTATCACTACCACCACAATCAGCAACCTCAGAGGTCAAGGTACAGTAGACCCTCATTTCCAAAACTATTCTATTAAACTACATAGCTGTAGTGCTAGGTCTTTTGTACATGTTCCAAAACTGTGGCAATCCCTTCCTCACCATCTCACCAAGGTTACTAACTATGCTAAGTTTAGGCATCATCTCACCCAGTACCTGTCTGCATAATACAAATGCAAATGAGAGAATGTAGGACATAACACTTAATCAACATTACTGTACACTAGGTTCATTTCCTTGCATATCACTCCATTTAAACTGCTATACTATTGGCGATCACTGTGTTACTGTTTCCTGTAAATATGTATAAAGCTTATATTTTTCCTTGCTCACTATCATCTTATAACTCTTAACTTTCATTTCACCTCCAAAAACTTTCTCATTACACCCCTCCCACAGAAAAAAAAAGGTTATGCTCTTTAGTATTAAGAAAAGATTTTCCAAAGTTCCCAGCTACCATCAAGCTCTTTAACCAACACAGCAACCTTATCAACATCACCAATTCATTCACATACTTAAACATCTGGCTTGATCAATCTCTTAACTACCAGGAGGATATTCAAAGACTTAAACTGAAAATCAACTACCCCCTTTTCTGGTATCAGAAAATATCTAAATTGGTTTAGTCACCAGCTAGGGCAGCCACTAAAAAAGATACATCAACACTGCAGACCTTATCTAATAAAATATGCTCCTTTATCAATAATTCCACTTGCCTTGAATACCACTGTCTTACAGACCTTATCTAATAAAATATGCTCCTTTATCAATAATTCCACTTGCCTTGAATACCACTGTCTTACAGACCTTATCTAATAAAATATGCTCCTTTATCAATAATTCCACTTGCCTTGAATACCACTGTCTTACAGACCTTATCTAATAAAATGTGCTCCTTTATCAATGATTCCACTTGCTTTGAATACCACTGTCTTACTTTATCCAAGGCAAACTGGTTCCCAGTATAAGCCAGAAGAAGTTTATTTCTGGTTTCCCAAGTATTTAAATTACTCCACTAAGATGCTCCTTCTCCATCTGCAATGAAACTTATCACTACCACCACAATCAGCAACCTCAGAGGTCAAGGTACAGTAGACCCTCATTTCCAAAACTATTCTATTAAACTACATAGCTGTAGTGCTAGGTCTTTTGTACATGTTCCAAAACTGTGGCAATCCCTTCCTCACCATCTCACCAAGGTTACTAACTATGCTAAGTTTAGGCATCATCTCACCCAGTACCTGTCTGCATAATACAAATGCAAATGAGAGAATGTAGGACATAACACTTAATCAACATTACTGTACACTAGGTTCATTTCCTTGCATATCACTCCATTTAAACTGCTATACTATTGGTGATCACTGTGTTACTGTTTCCTGTAAATATGTATAAAGCTTATATTTTTCCTTGCTCACTATCATCTTATAACTCTTAACTTTCTCTGCCTCTCTGTCTCATTGGCTTCTGTGCTTTATTATAACTTATCTTTTTTTGTCTGCTAAACACTTTGTGCTACCAGTGTAACTATCAAAGCTAAACTGGTTTCTCTCTCTCCCTCTCTTTTTTTTGTTAGTTCTCTCATTTCACTTTTCAGCTTGCAAAATTTACGTTTTAAAATCCTATAAAATTTGTACATTATCTTTGTTTTTGTGTCTAGTTTGCATTGTATTCCACTGTTGGCTGTAATTATCATCTTTTTGTTGCTACTATTTTAAATGTAACCACATTTGTGCTTTGTGCTCTACCCCAGTAACCAAAATATACAAATGCCTACCTACCTATCTATCTATCTATCTATCTATCTATCTATCTATCTATCTATCTATCTATCTATCTATCTATCATCGTTTGATCTACGATTGTTGGACAAGGGACTTAATTTTTATTATTTTTGTTCTTATTTTGTTTTATTTCATTCTTTTCATTAAATTCTGGATTTTAACAGAACTTTTATTACTGGATTGCACAGACAGTTTATTTGCTTTTCAGCACAGTGTTAGTCTGGGTGAACCAGCTGTCTTTTGGTTTGTGGATTATTTATTGGACAGTTCACCGCAGCAAAGGGAATATCTCTTCATTTCTTTTTACTGTATTTTGTATGTGCCATCTCTGGTACACTACAGTTCCAGTCACTGGAACAACTAGCATGGCATTTAATTGCTGGTCAGAAGTACTAATGGTTAGTACTTCATTTATTAATGCACTACAGGAGGATAAGTGACACTGTAACAGGAAGTGAAGCTGCATAGAAAGTCAGGCAATACAGGCAGGGCGAGACTGAAGAGTTACTTCATGGAGCAGTTGCTGCCTCATTCGCAACCCAGTTATTCCAGTTAGGATAAAAGCAAGCAAGTAAGACCTGAACATGTAGAACTGGTGATGTTTGCAGTGTTTAGCAGCTAAAACAAGACCTGGAAACAAGTAAGACCAAAAGAAGGGAATACTTAATTGACTTGGTGCTTTCTATGTGAGAGCAGAAGTCTTTTACAATCAAAAGGTGTGTGGTGATAAAACATTTTTTAGATAAATGACACAGCAGGGCTAGCCAGCTGGCAATGTAAACATTGACTCTGGGTAATTTGGTCACACTGAATAATGTCGGTGTGACATATGAGCCTAAAAATGGTGCTGATGAGGGTAAAGATGAACACTACAGCTTGCTCGTGAGTCTTACCGTGAGACAATGAAGAAAGTGTACAAAGGCAGTTTTATAACAGAAGCAGCTTAAAATTCTGAGAATATCATAAAATTGACAAAAAAAAAAAACACAATAGTCTGAGAAGACAAAGAAGAAAATGAAGAAAATGAAGACAGCCAGAAAGAATAAGAGTTATTTATGGAGAAGAGTGTGGAGGAAGAAGCAAACAATATAAATTGTATTTCTGTTCATATGGAAAAAGGGGAGAAGGAAGATAAAAGGAGGGTGAAGATAAAAAGGAAATATGAGTGTTAGTGTTGAATGCAAATATTTTAATAGTTTCAGAAAGGAAATGATTACATTTGAGGATTCTGGAAGAAAGAGTGTCTTCTTTGCATTACTCAATATAAGGTGAAATACAAAGAAGTCAAAGGAAAGAATGCAAGGGAGTGGGGAAGGGGTAACTTGGTAGGGTAATGGGATTAGAAAGATATTTGTGATTATAATAGTAACACATGGCATTTGGTGAAATGAATTAATATAAAAAACCAGGAATAGAATTTTTACTGAATGCTAAGAATGATATGGCTATATTTAGGTTATGCTAGGCATGTATGTATCCCATGGGGATGGGGGATAAAAACAATGCTGAGGTAAGAAAATGAGCTAAATTTATTTACAAGGAAGTCAACAATATGGGTGGGGGATTTTAACTGTGAATTAATGGAAAATGCATATGGATAAAACAAAACAAAATTAGTAGAGGAAGTACACTGGGTTGGCTGAGTTTGATGACAGAAATGGGATTGCCAACATGTGGGGGTGATAAATATATTGTTGATATTTTAGCATCAGGGATTCAATAGCTGGGAAAGGTTGAGTAGAGGTAAATAACTGGTCAGGTCATACAGATATATGGGGAACTGTAAAGATAAATAAAACAGAAGAGCTTAAAAAGGGAATGTGTTTAGAAGATGAATGGGTGAGGGATGTGATAAAAAGCTTTGAGTGTGTGAGAAATGCATGACTCAGGTGTTTTGTGTATGAATTTTCTAGAATGGATTTCAGTAAAGTATTACTGAAAATAATGTGGAAACACAAGTGCTTCTAGGAAAAAACAAAGGAGGGAAGCGGTACATGAGGAAGGATTTGAGTGTGTTTAAGAGACAAAGATTTTTAGAAAGTAAAGACACTGCATATGCCTAGTTTGTGGAAAGAAACAGGCTCGAGTCTTATGGAGGAATGATATAAATAATAGCAAAATGGGAAGGGTGGAATTCAGAATGATACAGGGAGTGAGGGAAGAACAGTGGTATAGCATAACATACAGAAGGGGAGTGCAGTCTGAAGTTTAGGTAGATAAAGCATTCACTAGTCATAGTTCTAATCATTTGAGCTGTATAATGAAAATATTTTTCTCACACTATTATTTTTAAAGTGTTTCTTCTAGCAAACTGGAAAGAAATGATGTATTCTCACCTTCATTTTTAGGCATATGTGGGGGTTTAAGTACTGTATTTCGCATCAGTAATTTATTAGCTCCTGATTAAAGGCTCCTGTTAGTTTACAAGACGGGTAGCTGTATTGTAAAATCTATGTTCCCCCAATAAAATGTATAGCATCACTTTTGTGTTCTGGCATTTACAACTTGTTCTGGTGAGGCCAGTGGTGGCAGCAAACGGGGCATGGTAGGCCAGGCATCTGTGTCGCAAGCAACAGTTCTCAACCCTGCTTACAGAATCCCAAGGCAAGCTGCGAGAGACCTAGCCTGGTGACTAGCCCCATTGGGCCATACCTGGTACAACTCCCATGGGAGGTGTGCAGAGGACATCACCACTATGTGCCCAAACCATTTTAACTGACCCATTTGATTCTGCAGCCATAGTCAGGCAAACTATTTTTATCATCTATGAATCAATATCACAGTCGGTATCAGTCACCTTATGCACCTTAATACTGTGTCTATTTTATGCACACTGTGCTTATCGACTATATTGCTTTTCTTCACCCATCCAAACAGTCCCAGGCATTATGTGACATCTTGCTGCAGTAAAAATATGCCTGTCCCTTGGGATGTCCATTGCACACAGTATAGACTGAGTAGTCTTACATCTGTTTGCTGTTTGCATTGGATCTCTTGCACACATTTTCACTTCCATTTCAGTACTTTCTGCCTTTTAATGTTCAGTCCTTCTCTGATAATATTTTTTCTGGATAATTTCATAGTGAAAGACACACAAATCCAACTCATAATGGTGTATACAGTCCACCTGAAAACTGACAATGTACTATACGCCTGTACAGTTCTGTCGTATAATGAGATATACTTCTCTAATGGAATGTGAATTGGTCTGCCATAAATGTTGGTCCTGGATTCAACTGAGTTCATAAGATCTCTACAGTTTACTCAAATGATTCTAATTTAGGCTTATCTGGTGGTAATGAAGTATGCAATAGCTTCTGCATTTCTGCTTACATTACATTAAGCAGTACTTAATTTTTATTTTCATTTTCAGAGTGCCATTTGCTTTGCACTAAAGCTCCACCCTTTAAATATAAGCTGACAGGTCCTCCACAGCAAGATCAAAATCAGCTGTCACGAAGTGGTAATCATTTTGTGTTTTATTTCAGTCCTAAGGCTTTGTGCTAAACTCATCACTGTGTTTTAATGTGCAGAAAGTCAATTTCTACAGTAGTCATTATTAACATAATATTCTGTGCGCTTACTGTATACCAATGAGTCCCTATCAGTTGATCAAGTTTTCAGAAACTCGAACGCTATACGGTCGAGACCATATGATCAGGTTTTTGAAAACCTGAAGCTTTTGAATGGAGATTGCGGTACAGCGAGGATTGGGAAATTTACCCTTTACTTCACTGTAATGTGATCTCTGAGTTGGTATATATAATTTGCAGGGGGGTGGGGAGTGCAGGGGGGGGGCTTGCCCCCTTGCCAAAAAAAAAAAAAAACGTAAAAAAATGTAGATTTTTGTGGGTTTTTTCTTTTATGTTCTAGCTTTTGGAAACTTGATCATATGGTCTGCTCGATATTTTTTCAAGTTTCCGAAAAGTCGATCAACTGACATAGACCCATACCAACAGCCTCTGTGTCCAGTTACTTTTATGCCAGTTCAGATTAAGGCACTGTACCACAACTCTTCTCATTAGGTATGACTGCTGTCTTTGACAGTGTTAACTCGGGCTTCTTGTTAAGTGACTTACTGTGGTTTCACTTTTACAGTACTTAAATGGTTTGTCTCTTGCCTTTTGGATTTCACTTGGTAAAGCGGCTTCTGGAAAACATGCACCCACTACCTACATGCTGAAGTGTGAATTCCTTTAGGGCTCAGTAATGACACCGTTGTTGCTTGCAGTATACATGTTGTCACTCCGGGAGGTCTCTCAAAGCATTAGTTATGTTGATGATATTCAGCATACTTCTCCTTTTATAAATCCCAGGGTCAGTCATGGTAGATGCAAACCCCTTTTACAGTGAAAAAAAGCTACCGTTTCACTAGCATTTTCATATTGTAACTTAAAATATTTAAACCATCATGATGACTCATTTTAGCTATCTTGTGTTCATATGGCAAAGACACCTAGGTTACCCATCTTTAAGTACAGCAAGTGTCATAACTGCCATTGTAGGAAACCCCAATAATTTGTCACAGTAACTATGCTAACACTGACAAATAATGCTTCAGTTAACTAACTCTCTAAACCACATACATGATGAGACCCAAATTATCATTCACTTGCAGAAAACCCACATCTTGCTTGCCATAACCAAATGGTGAATAATGACTTATCATTAAACAGAACACCATGGTTCTGTTTCTCTAACTACCACAAAGTCAAGACCTCTATTCTAAACTGAACTACCATTCATCAGTCACTCAGACGTCTGACAATAAAACAAATAAATAATAAAATAAATGCATTCCTTACATGAGAATATGGAATACATCTAGTATGGCTATCCCTGCTAGAATACAGCCGGGCATCTGTCTGTAAGGATCGCCACCAGTGGAAATAGTTCTGTGCATAGGCTACAGCTGCAGCGGCTATGCTATTCAGCTGTATTGCTCTATGGCAAAGTGCTGCTGCAGCCATTTGGTTTTGGCAATGTAGCTCGCAGGGAAATGTCTTGCGAGGTACACGCCAGAACCCGTCACTCATACATAACAATTCAAGAACCACTCATTACTTAATGTTAATTTGAGAGGATGGGTGTTAGTTAATTTGTAGGTATGTATGAGCCTTGGAGCATAGTGTTTTGATAGTTTGTATATAGTTATTGGGTATATTAAAGAGAGGTAAGATATTGAACAAAACGTTTATATTGAGTCTATCAAATGCTTTTGAGGCATCAATAGCTAACGTGTAGACTGGAGTATGTGTATGGGTAGAGAGATTGATCCTAGTGCCCAGGGTGAGGGTATGATGAAAGGTTTGTCTGTGTATTATGAAACCTGATTGTTCAGGGGAAACAATGTTTGGGATGATTGGTTTAATTCTATTTGCTAGTATTGATGCAAATATTTTTATATCAAGATTTATTAGGGCTATAGGTCTATAGTTCAGGGGGGTTTTTAGTTGGAGTTTGGTATGGGTATGAGAATCGTTTTAGATGCATTTAGATGTATATCACTTACACCATTGGTAGTAATGTGATTAAATAGATAAAGAAGAAAGATAGATGATTTTTGTGGGAAGGCTTTATAGAATTCCGCCATAAGACCGCCTGGTGATTTGTTGGGTTTGAGTTTGTTAATTGTCATAATAATTTATTGCTTGGAGTTTGGGAAGGATAATATTTTTTGTTGATCTGGATTGATTTTGAGAACATTTAATTGGTTTAAGAAGGCATCTAGGTCCTGTTTATTATGAGAGAGGTTTTATGGGCTATAGGATTTTGTGTATATACTTTTGAAGATACGTATGATATCATGAGTAGTGTGATAGAGTTTATCTTGGTAAATAAGTTCTGTTATGTTTGGGGAGGGTTTGTTTTGGTTAACAAGTCTTGCTAGGAATTTAGAAGGCATGTGCGCCCATTCAGAGCAATTCGCTAGAGTTTTAATTTCTTGGTATGTTAGGTTTTCGGCATTGAGATCATATAGTTTTTGCTGGAGATGTGTTATTTGAATTTCAGTTTCTTGATTAAAGGATGATTGGAGTTGGGATTCAAGCTTAATGATTTGACTTTTAAGATTGGTTTCCTCCAGGAGAAGTTTTTTTTTTTTTTATAATATGAAGCTTTACTTATAAAGATGCCTCTAATTATGGATTTAATAGAGGCCCAATAAATCTCAATAGGTAGGTGATTATAGATTAAATTGTCTAAAGCTTGGTCTAGGATGGCATCTATTTCTTGCAGAATTTCTTTTTTCCTTAATAGGTTAGAATTAAGGACTCAGTTATACCCTCGATTACTGTTGGTTTGATTGTTATCCCAATCAATAGTTAAGTTAATCTTAGAATGATACGCTAGGTATCTGGATTCTGTGTGGAAGGAATTTTTGTATTTAGTAAATACACTGGAAATTAGGAAGGAATCCAGTCTGGACCAACACTTGTGACACACACAGCAGAAGGTATTTATTTTTGAGAGAGTTATTGGGTTGGAAAATATGGGGGTCAAATAGGTTGAAGTCATTTTAGACAATCCTGATATCAACGCAAAATGACATCCAAACCTGCAAAACCATATGGAACCTCATATCCTCAAACAAAAAAATGTAACTCCTACAAACTTATTCTATCCATCAAAATTCAAAAAGAAGTTATTTATTCTAGTTACTGGAAGGAAATAGATACTTCAAACACAAACAAAGATCTCAAGCGATCCAGCTTACCTCCAAACTTATTCTTCTTAAAAAACTTAAATATACACAGATCATGATATTCCACAAAGCCTATCTTACTCCAATCATTCTAAATAAAATATACACAACCACCTCTCCATTCTGTCCCTACTGTGATAATCACAAGACTGACCTACTCCACATCTTCTGGGACTGCAAGTGCACCTATAAGCTATGGTGCTCAGAGTCCAACTAGAAAAAATGAGTTATGAAAAAGGAACTTTATCTTGGAAACTAGATCTCCTACACATCACCCCCGCTGGCCTGACTAAACTACAAACACATATATTAATAACACCAGTTTTGTTACTTAAATACTACATTACATTACATTGAAAGGATAGAGCATCACTCACCTGGGTGGGTTTCAAACAGTTAGCTACTAAATACCTACTAGATCACAAATATTTAACCTACACTCAGAAATCACACACCCACTTTACAGAACTTTGGAAATCCCTTTTTGAACACATTCTAATTTGAAGTTGGTATATATAATTAAGGATGTTCTTTTGGCATATGTGTAAATAGTTTTCACTATTTTGCTTTTATGTTTTATTAATCAGCAATGTATTCACTGGTCATACTGGTACCTATCAGTCATTGTTATGCTCACTGTATATGTTTTCATAAAAAAGAAATAAAAGATTTTGCACAAAAAAATAGAACCACTCATTACTTTTCAAAAAAAAAAAAACCAGCAAATTGTCATCTCTCATCCACAGGCCTGACTGAAGAAATCAGCTAGTATTGTTAGCAAAAGAGAAACATTATTATATAAGTCTTCTTCACCTTTCAACAACACATTACAAAGCTAGTAAATCAATATTTGGATACGGAAAATCCACAACAATTACTTCACAAATTTAAATATGGACCAAGAAATAAAAATCTGATCAATTTAAGCAATACCTTGTAACAGACCACAGTAAACATTTGAAATATCAGAACTCAGAATACTGAGTCACAGAATGTGGAGACTGGGTGACCAGAAATCTAGATTTACATCTACTAAGTCTGAGATTGCCATTTATCAACATATTTCTTTTTTTTTTTAAGGTATGGCGATATCGGAGTTATTGCATATATAAGTTCAGGAGGTTTGATTGGTTTGCCTCCCATATCGAGGAATGGAGGAGGCTTGCCCCTGAAAAAAAAAAATAAGTTTCAAGGAGAAGAGTGATATTCAATCTTTTATTTCCAATGGGGAGTCACAAACCACTTGTAATACCATACATTAGCAACAGTATTCATTTTTACAACACTAACTAAATGGAAAACTCATAACTGCATATTTTTTAAACAAGTGTTGCCCAATGAGTAACTACATTTAGAACATAAATATGGGCCAATTCAAAGCACTTCTGCTATACCTGTAAAGTAATACGAATACAGTACTGTCTGTAATGCAGGTTACACACATAGTATAACAAACTGTAAATAACTTGATGAATCATGGCTTAAAAGCAAAAAAAAAAAACAAGCAAACAGATTTCAAGAGTCATAATGTAAACAAGTCCCTTAGCTGAAGTAAGTCACTACTCATCAGCCACACGTTCATTATAAATATTTGCACTGCTATTTAGCCTTATGAGATGATGATCAGATGACTGCAGGGGTGTGGATAGATTGGAGAACTCTAATTATTGGTTGGGTATAGGTGATACAATAGAGTGAAGGATTTTGAAAGGATGTTTTATCAGAGAGCAGGTGAGATGATTTTCTGCTCAAATGGTAGATGATAACAATTTGTAGCTATTTAACTGCAGATGAATATTGCTACTTTATTATAAATTTGCAACAGTTAATATATGAAAGACAAATAAATATCTATATAGAGAATGCAACCAAAGGATTGTCCAGAGATTGACAGGGAGGTTATAAGTTTGGATCTAGAAGAGGAGGAATGGATTACATGTTCTACAAAAAAATGTATTTTTTGCAGGGGCAAGACCCTCTGTACCCTGATTTAGCCCCACACCCCTCTTGCACAGTTGCACAACAGTGTAAAAAAGTGAAAAGCCCCACTACAATGCATATGAGTCCCACACAATATAAGGGGATTGCCTTTCAAAAGCCACTCAGTGAAACTATACTCATCTAAGTGTTGGGTAGGTGGTAATCACTGTTTATTAGATGATGTAGGAGAGGTTGCTGCAAAATATTACTGCATTATTATTGTTTATTACAATTAGGAGAAAAAATGGAGTCTTGTGATCATTTTTCAAGTACCAAGAGTATATTCTGAAGTTTGTTTTGAAGCAATGTGTGGCCTGTAGCTAAGGATAATATGGCTGTGTTATTTAAATATTGAATTTTTGTGAGTTCTACATATGTGCTTGGTAAGGTGATATAACAGTTAAAAAAGAAGGGTCCCCAGTGCTAAGCGTTGAGGCACTCCTTTGGCATTTTTACATTCAAAAGAGCATTCCCATCCTCAGTTAGCTGTATTTACTATGTCCGATAGCTTTTTAATCACCTCACAGCAATCTTGTGCAAGTCAAGAATTGTGAGCATTCATGTTGTGAGTGGCTAAGAGTGTCAAAGCCTTTAGGCACATTTGAAAATAGCTTTGATTATACTTGCTGTTCATTTAAGACTTCCCTGATACATTCAGATACTGTTGGTAGGGCAATGCTGATCATGCTGTTTCTAAACCACATTGTACATAGCTTAAGAAGCAGTGAACTTCAATGTAACTTCTCCTTTGTTGGTAAATGATGTGTTTAAGGACTTTTTCTGTAAAATTCATGATGCAGTTGGTCCACAAGTATTCATCTCAACAGATATTTTCCCCTCCAAAGAGGTGCAGTATGAGAAACTTTCCATATGACTGGGTCTAAACCTCCTCAGACATTCTTATTTACCAAGATAGTCCAAAGAGATGGCTAGCAATAATATAGCTAGTTTTATGAATTCTGCTGGCAATCCACCTTATCCAGCTGAGCCATGAACTTTACAAGATTTGATTGTAACTGAATATACTCACCTCTAGCAGCTTAGGTCAAGTTGTTTAAATTTTTGTTGGGTCAGCTGTTGGAGTTTGGATAGTGGGACTTGGATTTGCTTTTTCAGAATAGTTCCTGAATGGGTCTGTGGTACTGTGATTGCTGGGATATGGGAAGGGGGTGGGTAGAATTTCTACCAGACTGAAAGTAGCTTATTCATCTTGCTGCAGAACAGTTTTGGAGACCTGATATTTTGTAGTCTTAAAGATATTTCTGAATTGGCTACAGCGGTAGTAGATATAATGGGCACAGGCTCCGGAAGCTGTTGAAGATTCGGGGGGGGCAGAGGGTGAGAGGGGCACTTAGTGATCTAAAAAGGGCAATTTTTTAAAAACTATTTACTACCACAACATAGGTTCACTTGAAGGACTTTTTAAGCTTAGCCAATTCCCTTTTGGTGCTTGAATTAACATTTTCTGATTAGTCTTACCTATCCCATGACTAATAATTGTATATTAGCCCTAGTGAGAATAACTGTGATCATTCTATAGATAATTTGAGGGGACCCATATAAGGGATGCAGCATTTAGGAACGGCCTCTATCCATTAGTGGAAAAAGGGGCAATCCTGGAGTACATTTTCTATTTACCCATCCTTAGATCCAAGTTGCATTTGAATATGGACAGATGAGCTTTGTTTTATTTTTATGGATAGTCTGTTCTGGAACAGTGGTAGCCTCTGTGGTATATATCCACCTCTCCACAACATTCAGTTTAGATACCTGGACTGAGTATTTCTGATGGCATTTGACTTGCTGATGTTCAGTAAGTCCATCTGTATTAGGTCGGAGGATGCCTTGTATGCCAAACATGTCACCTCTAAGCACTCTGTAGGATACTGAGTATAGTAATAAATCTTTGCAGTGGTCTATGCAAGACCTATTGTTTAGGACTTGTATCCTTTTAAGTGAGCTATCTCTGAAAGTATTCCAACTGTTGCATGGGGCTGGACAGATACATGTCAAAGTGGGCATTATACAAAATGACTGACTTAATGAGAGCTTTGTAAAGGGGGACAACAACATCTCTACATCTAGTCACAATCAATTTGTTTATAAGCTGTGCAATATAGAAAGGCTTTCTTATGACTCCTGGCACATGTTGGTCAAACGTTAGGCCACTGTACACACAAGTTCCCAAATGCCAAACAATTGGATCAGTTTTCAGAGGGCATTGACATAATTTTGACCCCAGTTATTGTTTGGGACAAACCTTCTTGCATGATGGTTAAGTCATTTGGGGATTCAATAACTGCTCCTAGTTTGCCGTCATCTCAAACTTAGCCGGCCAAAGCCCTTTGGTATTTCCTTTTACTTTTGAGATGTATATGCCAAACAGAAAAAAGTCTCAGCACCAAACCCTGGGGGAACTCCACTGGTGACTGGTCTCTTCCCCTATTTTGATCTCCTGTATTCTGTGAACAAGTGTTGGCAATCTAGCTAGTGAAGCAAGTGTTTGCTTCTCCTACATTATTCATCTTTTGTACTACACCTGAGTAGGGGATTGTGTCAAAAGGCTTGGCCAGGTCAAGGTAATGTGGTGTACTGTTTTACCTTAATCCATTGCTTTGGTAACAAGAGTAAAGCTTAAAATTTGGCCGTGATTTTGAGCCCTTCACACTTTCCTCTGGGCTGTTTTCAAACACATTTTAGGGTCATGCATAAATGTATGCATTCTTTAATTCACCTTCCTGATTGTATTAAATTGTATTCCTTGTATAATACAGCACCAGTTGTTAGACTGTGTTTTAAATTTGTAGTTTTGAACAGTCTAGTAAGCAATGAAACAAAATGTGTGACCCAATGACAAAACTACCCATTTCAGAAAATTTCAACCATAAAAGGCCACTCAAACTTCTGTCATTACAATCCACCAATATCAGTAAATATGGAAAATCTCTGCAGAAGTAAGTCATCTAAATAATTCCACATTAAAGGGATCTCTAACTAATGAAGAGGTTGCTGCTAGGAAACAACTTTATATTTCATTGTTTCATTTACAAATAAAGTGGCTTTTGCCCTTGAAAAATAAATTACCTATGTTACATAAAAATGATAATCTAGTAATATTGCAATGGGGAATGGATGGCAAACTGATAACAGATTCATAGTTATTAGGTAATTCCTCCAAAGGAGGACATTCACAGGACTGCAGCATCCACTCCTTTTAAAGTGCAACACAAGTACAGTATCAGCGATCCATCTGCATACTGTGGGAGTAGAACCCAAAAGTCTTCTGCATCAAAAGTAAGACAAGAGTTGTGCTACTAACAATGCAAACAGACTCTGAATAAGCAGCATTAATTCCCCTGAAGCTCTCAGCAAATTTTTTTATTTACTTAACATTTGTTTACCAGGAAAGTCCAACTTGGAAGAAAGCCAATTTTCAGCCGAGGCCCAGGGAGAAATGCTCCAGATGCATGACATAGGAGGAAACCAGAGCACCCAGAGGAAACCCACACAAATACAGGGAGGACATACAGGCTCCACACAGAAGGCACCCCAACCAAGAATCAAACCAAAAACCTCTTATTGTAAGGTGACAACACTACCACTACACCATCCACTTGATACAACTAAATCTCTCAATTTCACAGCAGAAGAAATCTGGAAAAAGCCAAAGTTTATTTTGGGGGGCGGGTGGCAAAGGCCCAAAACCAGGGAGACATTTTAAATATTGCTTGTATAATCTTACAGTGTTGATAAAATACTATTTTGTGTTACCACGTATTTTCAAAAAAGTCAGGGCTATCATTATTTAGTGAATTCCATTCTCACTGATTTGCCAGAAAACCACAAATTTTAAGAGGAACAGACTAAACTCCCTTGATCACAAGTGGTGGTGTGGGTAGAAAATGCAGGCTCCTGTACCTAAGGTACAGGGTTTGAGCCCAAGTAATTCTAACCACCAATCATAACTAACTGAGGACATTTTATACACACACACACACCAAATAATAACAAGCTCAGCCTGCATAACAAATAATAACAAAGGACCTGCTCAGCCTGCATAACAAATAATAACAACAGACTTGCTCAGCCTGCATAACAAATAACAACGGGCACACACACATACACACACCAAATAATAACAAGCTCAGCCTGCATAAAAATAATAACAACAGACCTCCTCGGCTCAGCCTGCATAACAAATAATAACAACTGACCTGCTCAGCTCAGCCTGCATAAACGGAATGGAGCACACTCACACAGCCTTGGGCAAAACAGATAAAATCACTCTCCTTACCTCAGCATAAACCTAGCTTCCTTCCAGTAATGGACCTCCTCAGCTCAGCCTGCACATAAACGGAGCTTCCTTCCAGTAACGGACCTCCTCAGCTCAGCCTGCATATAAACAGAGCTTCCTTCCAGTAACAGACCTCCTCTGCAGGTGGAACGGAGCACACTCTTGGGGGAAACAGATAAAATAATAAATGGAGCTTCCTACAGAATGGAACACACTTTTGGGGGAAACAGATGAAATAATCAGGAATGCAGCAGCAGGTTCCGTGCACTTTTGTGTTTGAATTTACGTCACATGCATGGGTCTTACAGCTGTAATTGTGTTTGAATTTACACCACATGCATGGGTCTTACAGCTGTAAAAGTGTGGGGGGGGGGGCGCTCCCTCACCTTTGCTCAATGGTTCTGGTGCCTATGATACAGGGTATTATCTTGCTGAATTTGTCCCATGCTTTTATCTCTTTCATTTATAAGTACTTTAAGTTTGTTTGATATCCATGGCTGGGATGAATGTTTTACTCTGAAAGCCTTGACAGGTGTAACACTACCTACTATGTTTAAAGTAGGATTTATAATCCTATATACAGTAGAATTAAAGACAAAAAATAGTTGTGTAAAATCTTACTATAACCATAGATGTCCTTCTCTTCCATGTTACAGTATTCATAGCATGAAGGAGATTCCCCCCAGGTGACCTCAACATCCAGTCAGTATGCCAAATGCTTAACCTACAGCTAGGTATGCATGATGTTGCATATAGAAACAGCCGACATCTGCCATAAACATGATGTGTGCGTATACCAGTGAATGTCTTAGTCAGAACACCAGTCCAAGGATAAGAGGCAGCCAGGTAATATCCAATGAAGAACATGAACCAAGGGGGAAGGAGGGTGGGATAGAATACTTGGAAAAGAAGGACACCTTTGGTTATGGTGGAATTTTACACAACTATTCTATGTCCTTCTATTCCCATGTTGCACTATTCATAACATGAGGGAGAATACCATAGCTCATGAGTGGGGGGGGGGGGGTAGGACCACATAAAGTCTCCATGAAACCATGCAGAATTGCCCTGGCAAATCCTGCTCTGGATCTGGAGATAGAATCCAACTTGTAGTGTTTAGTAGATTTAGGACAGAGAACCAAATAGCTGCTTCCAGCATAGAAGCAGTGTCCAGACCTTTAAAGAAGGCCCCAGAGGAAGCCACCGCCCTAGTGGAATGGGCCTTAACAGAGGAAGAAAGAGTATTCAGCTGCGAGACATAGCAAAAAGAAATTGCCCTAAAGATACAAGATGAAATAGTCTGTTTAGAAACAGGTTTTACCAGTGGCCTGGGGTGAAAGGAAACAAACAGTTCCTCAGAATTTCTAATGGATTTGGTCTTATCCAAGTACAATCTAAGTTGTCTGTGTACATCCAAGGTATGCAGCACCCTTTCATTGGAGTTTTGAGAAGAAGGGAAAAAGTGGGTAATGAATAGATTGGTTAAGGGACAAGTCATTAACCACTTTAGGCATGAAAGAAGAGTTGGTATGAAGAGACACCCTATCCTTGTGTAAAATCATAAAGGGTTGTGAAGCCATTAAAGCTTGGAGTTCAGAAACTCTCTTAGCAGAAGTGATGGCTACCAATAAAACAGTTTTCCAGGTGCAAAAGTTTAGGGAATTTGAGGCTACAAGCTCAAAGGGAATCCAAGTCAGTTTTTCCAAAACAAAGTTTAAGTCCCATGGAGAAGGAACTGGTTTCCTGGGAGGTCTGATATGAAGAACACCTTTTAAGAACAGCTTAACCTCTAGTCTAGAAGCTAAGGGGGGAGATAAAGGCAGACATGCAGAAATGGCTGATAAATGGGCTTTAACTGAATAATAAGCCAGTTCAGCCTTGAGCAGCTCACACAAATAAGAAAGGACTAGGGGAATATCCAGTGAAAATGGATCTAGTCTCTTATTAAAACACCAGATGGAAAACCTCTTCCACTTGGAAAAATATGATCTCTTTGTATTTGGTTTCCTGGCTTCCTGCAGAACTAAAAGCACATCCTCAGAGAAAAGGTGTCTGAAGGGAATCATCTCAAAGTCAGGTACAGTGTTGTTAAATGTGGGTGAATAAGAGAACCCTTGTCTTGTGTGAGTAGATCCACCCTGTAAGGTAACTTGTGATGATTACCCTTGGCTAATTGCAGAAGAAGAGGGAACCAATGTTGTCTTGTCCAAAAGGGGGTCACCAACAAGATTTTTGGGCTGTCCTTCTGAATCTTCAGCCGGACTTTCTGAATTATGGGGAAGGGGGGGTGCACAGAGAAACATCCCCTTCCATGAGGATGATAGGGTGTGCACCTTCCAAGCCAGAGGGTGTGGGGCTCTGGCACAAAACTTTGGAAGTTGTCTGTTCATAGGGGAGGCAAAGAGATCTATTTCAGGTGTATCCCACAGATGCAGAATGTCCAGAAACACATCCCCATGGAGCATCCATTCATGGTCTTGTGTCATGGATCTGCTCAGTGCGTATGCCAGAACATTTTGAGCTGATGGGATATAAACATGTGTCAAAATTACCTTTGAAGTGCAATCTCCCAGGCTTGGATTGCTAATCTGCATAGGAGATAAGACTTTTTCCCCCATGTTTGTTTAAATACCAGAGAACTGTGGTGTTGTCTGTGAACAGTTTCAAAGGAACTGGTAGGAGAGATGACCTGAAGGCTTGAATGGGGTCTGAATCAGAGCATTCATCTGTTTGATGCTGATGCATTGCATCCTTATGGAAGGAGACCACAGGCCTTGGACCTTTAGGTTCCTCAGTGTTGCTCCCCAGCCCAGATCTGAAGCATCTGTGAACATTTCTTGAATTGTAAGAGGTTGCTGAAGGGGACTCCTGTATTCTGAGATATTTGTTGAATCCACCAAAGCAATTCCTTCTTTAGGCAGGGTAGAAGTATAAGGACAAACTCTAGAGGATAAGCATTCTGAGACCAGAGTGTTTTCAGGTACCACTGGAACTTTTGCATGTGGAGTCTGACTAGGGGCAACATTGTATTGGTATAACTGATGCCATGAACTATAGTATCCTGAGAAACTCCTTGGCAGTCAAAGAAGACAGAGGAAGCAACTGTTGGACGTAAATCTGCAGGGATTGCATATTTTGCAAAGGTAAGAAAGACACAATAAGTCTGTCCTTATCCTGCAACCCAGGAAAACCTGGTCCTAGGAAGAAGCTCAGGAAGACTTGCTGTAGTTGATTGTGAATGCCACACTGATGAGCAAAGAGATGGTGGTTTGAAGGTTCTGTTGCAAAGTGTCTGAATGTTCTGATTGAATGAGCATGTCATCCAGGTAAGGGTAGATGAGGATTCCCTGAAGTCTGAAAAAGGCAATGACAGGAGCCAAACACTTTATGAATACCCTTGGAGCTGCAGAGAATCCAAAGGGCAAAGCATAGAACTGAAAATGAGAGGAAGCAACAGAAGAACGTAAGAATTTCCTGACTAGAAGGTGGATAGGAATGTGGAGGTATGCATCCTTGATGTTTAAGGAAAACAAGGAAAGTCTGAGGTAGCAAGAGTGGAAACAGAGTTTGCAGGGTGAGCATCCTAAAGGTGGGGATCTGAAGGAACAGCCAGAGCTGGGACAAGACTAAAATCGGTCTCCAAGGGCAGTCTTTCCTGGAAACTAAAAAAATATCCTGGAGTAGTGCCCTTTTCCTCTTTCCAAAGAGGGAACCTCTTCTTCTTGAATGACCTAGGGAAAAGGTGAAGCTGGTCCCTTTGGAGTTGAGGGATCCCCATGAAGGGAGATGGTTTCCAAGTCATGAAGTAGCCTTTTAGGACAATAGACAAGACCCATTTGTCTGGGGGTAATGCTTATCCATCTGGAAAGGAAATTAGAAAAGCACTGGGAAAGAGGGATTCCTGAGAGAGTGGCCAGGTAGCCACAGACTACCTGTCTTGTCCAGAAAAGGGGCCTTTTGAGCAGATGATGGGTGAGATCTAAGGGGAGTCTGCCTGCGTGTGCCCTTCTTGTGTGGTTGGGCAGGAGCACAGGTCTTTTTCCTTAGGCTAAAAAGGGTAGTTCCTATGGTATTTAGGAATTGAGGAGACATAAATATGCTTCACTTCCTGAAGCTCTTTTCCTTTCTCTTGATGGGATTTGAACAGGGCTATAGCATTAGCACCAAATAGGGCAGTATTGTCCAGTGGTGCAGCCATAAGTTTTGCCTTGAAATGGCTGCAATCTCAGCCAAGAGGGAAGAGAGCTGGGATTTGGCTGCAGAATCTGGGAGATCTGTCAGCAATTTAGAGGCCTGTGAAAGTAGGGCCAGAGCATACTTAGACGTGTGCCTGATAATGGCCCTAAAAGCCAGAGTAGAGGAGGTATAAACCTTTTTTCCAATTCTCTCTATTATTTTGCTGTTCTTGTCTGAGGGCAAGAGGTTGGTGGAGGGCAGAAATTTAGAGGGTTTATCAGCAGAGAGAGAGAGAGAGAGAGATCTCAGCTGGGTCTGCAAGAGGGCATTTGTACAGATAACTGCTATCTTCAGGGACTTTAAAGAACATATTTGGCCTTTTGGGAGCAGGAGGTTGTGAGTCAGGGTTTTTGGATGCTGCAAGAAAGGCATCTTGAAAAGCTGGCAACAGGTGGGATGGCTGAAGGGGCATGAGAGTCTATTTGTAAGAGGTCATAGTACCTCTTTTGTACTTCTGAAAGCTGGGAGCTTTCCCACTAGAAAAGTTCCCTTATTCTGGAGATAGTTTCTTCAAATGTAATATCCTCTTCGGGAGAGTCTCTACCATTAGAATCAACTTCAGAGGAGGCATAACCCAGAGGAGAGTCAATTTGAGTGGAGTAGGCCAGGGACTCATTTGAAGATGAAGCATCTTCTTCAGAGACCTGTTGCTCAAAAGAAGTACTCCTGGGTGGAGGGGAAATAGGAGATGCTGGAGCTGGAGGTTGCAAATTAGAAGGTCTAATTGCCAGAAAGGCATTCAAGATTCCTTGAGAGAAAGCTTGTCAGTCTGGGGAAGGATCCTGTGGGGGATGGACATGTTTTTATTTGTTTTTCCTTTTGAGAGGAAGGCCTATCCTAGGCTGGGATGATTGGACCGATGTAGGCCTAGGCTCTGGCCCCGACATTGTCAAAACCTCAATAGAAAGTGCAAGAGAGGTACTGCGAGGAACATCTGATGGAGAGAGCAACGGTTCCCCCTTATTGTCTTAGCTGATGTCTGCAATGCTTCTGTGGAAATGTTGAAGGAACCCTCCCTAGCAGCTTCTAAATCAGTATCTACTGAAGGAGGAGGACCAGTTACCGTATGTACCTCTAGGCCTTCACCTGCCTCAAGAGAGATGTCTGGGATCAGAGGTGCAGCCAGAGATTCAGGCCTTACCTTTTTCACCTTTTTCTTTGGGAGCTCACCCAACAGACTTGGAGTATATTCCATAGCTAGTGCTAGTCACTTTAGTCTCTGGTTCTCAAGATATATGTTAAACGGCAGACAGACGACTGAGGCATATTTTAGGAATGAACACCTGACAAATGGCACAGGCCTTATAGTTGTGAGTGGAACCCAGAAAGAAAAGATTCTGGTCGTGGTTGTCTTTCTGTGTAATCTGTCTTCCACAATGGCACTTGCCCTTCTTGGATATCATTAACCTTTAACAAGCATGCAGTAGCAAAAGCACAAATAAAAGCTTTCCCCAACAGGGCACTTATCTGAATGCAGAATAACTTTGGCAATCAGACAATGGTAGAAGCTGTCATTCAGACTGGCGGCAGAGAAGTTCTGAGGATGGTATGTGCAGACATCACTTTTATGGCTGACATCGGCTGTTTCTATGTGCAACATTGCACGTACCTAGCAGTAGCTAAGTGTTTGGTATACTGGCTGGACGTTCGGGTCACTGAGGCAGGGAATCTCCCTCATGTTATGAATGCTGCAACATCGGAATAGGACATCTTGCATTACTATCTGTATCTCCTATGCAGAGCTCTCAACTGTCCCTATTTTTGAGGAATGTTCTTATTTTCAGGCCTGATTTACCTCTGCACATGATATTTTTGGAAGTAAGCTTCTATTTTTATGCTTAATTTACCCCTTCACACAATCTTCCAAACCCTCCTCATCACATGTGATTTTTGAAGCTGTGTTTCATACAGAAAACAATAATATGTGACCAACACACTAGTGGCACAAATAATTTAAAGAAAGAGGATACACATCCTGTATCTCCCTTTTTCAGAAGCAAAAATAAATTCTCTTGTGTGATAGAATTTTGTAATACAGTCTACATACAATGCCGCTTTGATAATGTGCTATTTTAATATTTTTGTACTATTTTTGTCACTCTGTTTTTTTAAACGTGTTTCTGAGTAGCATTCCACATTCCTAGTGAAGGCAGGACGACTTATGTGCTATTCAGTATTTAAATTTTATGGTAATTAGATATCAAGACTTTTCGCTGGTTGCTGCTCCTTTTGAATGGTATTTGCTCCTTTTTTCACTGTCTGCAGGTTGAAAGAAATGCTCCTGTGATATTTCTATTGTGTCAGACATGTACCTCCCTGTGTGGCACAGGGTTATTGTAGCTGGTCTATGTTCTTGTCAGTGTGTACTTATCCAAGGCTTCAAATATGTCAACATTTGTCACCCAGTTTTAGGCTCCATCTTATGGTTGCTTCTACCATTTTTCCTCTTTTTTCCAATCTGCGTATTTATGCAGCTTTAACTTTCTCCAGCCTATATCACCTTTTTTGTATATTTCCACTTAACACCCATAGCTTCTTATGGCATCCAGACCTTTTTTGGGTCTCGCTTCTTTAATTACGTGATTTGCCAGCTAATAGGCAGTATTAGAAAGGACAAGGACTTATTACCAAAATGACATTGAGACTGTTAATCTACAATTTGCTGCATTGAGAAATTAATCATCTTTTGCTAATTATTCATATTTTCATGCGTTCATATTCATGTTCATATTTTTATAACTGAGAAACCTACATGTTATTGAAGGGTATGGTATGAAATGCCATGGTGAGAGATGTCAACATTAATTGTTAATGTTCATTTACATCACGCTATAGTGGTAATATTATTTTTTCTTTGTTAGTATATATAAAAATTAACAATATCTCCTTATGAACTTAATACTTCAGAAAACAAGTGACTTACAAACCATTGCATAGGTTCATAGATTCACAGGTAGGTACTAGGCTATTGGCCCTAGGGCCTATATAAGCCTAGCCAAATGGTACCCTGGCTTTTGCCAACCAAGAAAATTATTTTCCTGTGCCCCTGTCAAGCAGAGCAACAGAATTGATCCCCGGGGTGAATTTCCTATCTTCCATCCAATCATCAAGATTTTTCTTGAAGAGTGCTAATGAGGAGCTCTGTTTGATATAGATAGGTAGTTTGTTCCAGAGTATGGGAAGTCTCTGGGACAGGAATCTATCCCTCCAGCATGTTCTGTTTATTGTGGTGACAAGGTTTAGGTCCCTAGACCATGTAGCTCGGAGGGATTGGAATTTCTTTAAGTGGAGCATGTCCAACAGCTCTGGGTTTGACATAGCTTTGTATGTTAGGCAGAGATTGCCTCTGAGTAGGCGATATGCGACAGAGTAAAGCTGGAGTTATTTGAGACGGTCTGCGTAGGGCATCTGTTTGAGGCCGGTAATCCTCTTTGTGAGGTATTTCTGCAGCCTTTCCAGTTGTTGTAGATGTCTTGTGAGGTACATACCAAAAGGGGGGTTGTACTCTATAATGGGTCTAACGAGTGATGAGTACAGGGGAACAATGACCTCTTTTTTCCTGGATGAGAAACCTTTTGTGATGAGGTGAGCCACGTAGAAGAATTTCCTGACTACTGTGGTGATGTGATTATCAAAGGAGAGACTACTGTCCACCTGTGTCCCAAGGTCTCTTATCACACTTTCGGTGTTAAGTAGACTATCACCTATGTGGTAGTTCATGGGTACAGACTTTTTGGAATTGAGCTTGAGGCCATGGCTTTGACACCAGGCATCTGTCTCAGTGAGGCCCTTTGGTAGGATGTCTACATTGTTAGGAGGTTTTGATTATGGCTCCTAGGTTGCAGTCATCTGTGAACTTTGTTAGCCAAAGACCTTCTGTGTTAGCCTGTACTTCAGAGAAGTAGATACCAAACAGGAGAAGACCCAGGACTGAACCCTGGAGAGATGTTTAGTGTTTTTTATATTGTTAGTTATACAATTAAGCACATGTTTTCATATTTCTGTAAATATCTCAATAAACATCAAGAGATATATTTTAGGTTGCCACGTGAAAGTTTATGCCTGGTAAACAAAAGTTTTCTAACATTATACAGTGCAAGGGAAAAGTATTTGCCCCTTCCTAATTTCTTATTTTTTTTGCATGTTTGTCACACTTAAATGTTTCAGATCATGAAACAAATATAAATTGTAGACAAAGATAACCCAAGTAAATACAAAATGCAGTTTTTAAGTGATGATTTTATTTATTAAGGAAAAAAAACTATCTAAACCTACATAGCCCTATGTGAAAAAGTAATTGCCCCCTAAACCTAATAACTGGTTGTGCCACCCTTAGTAGCAACAACTGCAATCAAGCATTTGTGATAACTGGCAAGGAGTCTTTCACATCACTATTGAGGAATTTTGGCCCACTCTACTTTGCAGAATTGTTTTAATTCAGCCATAATGGAGGGTTTCTGAGCATGAACCACCTTTGTAAGGTCATGCCACAGCATCTCAATTGGATTCAAGTCCGGACTTTGACTATGCTACTCCAAAACCTTCATTTTCTTTTTTTAAGCCATTCAGAGGTGGACTTGCTGGTGTGTTTTGGATCATTGTCCTGCTGCAGAACCCAAGTGCACTTCTGGTTGAGGTCATGAACTGATGCCTAGACATTCTCCTTCAGGAGTTTTTGGTAGAGGGCAGAATTCGTGGTTCCATCAATCACAGCAGGTCGTCCAGGTCCAGAAGCAGCAAAGCAGCCCCAGACCATCACACTGCGACCACCATGTTTGACTGTTGGTATGATGTTATTTTTCTGAAATGCTGTGTTACTTTTACGCCAGATGTAACGGGATGCACACCTCCCAAAAAGTACAATTTTTGTTTCGTCAGTCCACAGAATATTTTCCCAAAACTCTTGGGGATCATCAAGATGTTTTTTGGCAAAAGTGAGAC
Source organism: Protopterus annectens (assembly GCF_019279795.1). Classification (NCBI taxonomy): domain Eukaryota; kingdom Metazoa; phylum Chordata; order Ceratodontiformes; family Protopteridae; genus Protopterus; species Protopterus annectens. The sequence continues at coordinate 1,125,699,573 of NC_056731.1, read as the reverse complement.
GAACCTTTATGTTCTTTTTGGTCAACATTGATTTTCCCCTTGGAACTCTGCCAAGCATGCCATTTTTACCCAGTCTCTTTCTTATGGTTGAGTCATGAACACTGACCTTAACTGAGGGAAGTGAGGCCTGCAGTTCTCTAGATGTTGTTTTGGGTTCTTTTGTGACCTCTTGGATGAGTCATTGCTGCGCTCTTGGGGTAATTTTTGTAGGCCGCCCACTCCTGGGAAGGTTCACCACTGTTCCATGTTTTCTCCATTTGTGGATAATGGCTCTTACCATGGTTCGCCAGAGTCCCAAAGCTTTAGAAATGGCTTTGTAACTTTTTCCAGACTGATAGACGTCAATTACTTTGTTTTTCATCTGTTCCGGAATTTCTTTAGCTCGTGGCATGATGTCTTCCTTTTTGGGATCTTTTGGCCTACTTCACTTTATCTGACAGGTTCTATTTAAGTGATCTCTTGATTCAATAGGTTTGGCAGTAATCAGGCCTGGTTGTGGCTAGTGAAATTGAATTCAGCTTTCCCAAAAATGTGATTCACTGCAGTTACTTCATGATTTAACAAGGGGGTCAATTACTTTTTCACATAGGACCATGTAGGATTGGATATTTTTTTTTTCTTAATAAAATCATCTCTTAAAAACTGCATTTTGTGTTTACTTGGGTTATCTTGGTCTAATATTTAAATTTGTTTGATGATCTGAAACATTTAAGTGTGACAAACATGCAAAGAAATAAGAAATCATGAAGGGGGCAAATACTTTTCATTGCAGTGTATGTCTAGGTTGTACAGTTTCCAAGATATGACAACTTATTTGTGAAAGTTCAGCAAAAAATGTAATTATGGGCTTGTGTGCATTATGTTACAGTATTTATGGAATAATTACGAATGCACTGACTATTATCACTACAAAGAATACTTTTACTGATACATTGGTATTTTTACAGTGTTAATACCTTTTATTCTTCACAAAACATTATGATTTGTTTATGTAATGTTTTTTATGTTGATTTTTCAGAAAATGCTCTGGAATGCAAGGATGTGTGTAGGCTGCTTGAGGTGTGATATTCCACATCACATAGGTGTTAATGAGTTAAATGTAGGTCTATCAATATACATATAGTGGCAAATTCATGTCTGCTGACTTCTGCAAAACTGACGTCTTTTTTTATACATTGCCTACCTATACTTCTTTTGTAACAAGAGGTACACTCTCTTTTTTGAAAAAGCTAACCTTTTTGGATTGCTACCTTTATACTATTTAACACATTTTACTCTGTATGTTTGTGTCTCTGAATCACGCTGTTGCCTTTATATTCTGCTTTTGACCTCAAACATATCCAAACGTACATGTATGTCTGGCCTGTGATATGATACGCCACTGCTGACTAAATGAAGCAAATGTAAATGCTCATTTTAAAATCCTATGTATCAGAATTACATTGCTGTAAGTTACACACAGTGTATACAGAACCCTGTCTCTGAATTACTCAAACACATCAGTGTAATTCCCTTACATGCTGTGTGTTAAAAACACTATCTCTGCCCTGTACTCAGCATTTTGTACATAAATCATATAAACCTCCCAAGATACTAAAATTTTACAGGAATGTCTAACATAGATACATGACTGCTGCCAAAACCAAGGCTTAAAACTTAATGCCAAGAAATGCACAATAACACCTTTTGAGAGGTCAGCCACTCAGGTAAACTATCTCATTGAAAAACACCCCTAAAAGTAGACATATTCGTCAGGGATTTGGGGACTCATGTAAATTGTAAACTGCCTTTCAACCAACATGTGTCAGGTTGTAAGAAAATCATTCTATGTCACTTAACTTATAAGTAAAGGCATGGCATCTAGGTCTAGGGAAGTCACTGTACCACTGTATACAGCCATCATCAGACTTATCATTGAGTATAACACCCCTTCTATTTGTACCTGACCAGGCACATGTAACAACTGGAATGTCCACAGAAGTTCCTCACAAGATGAATACAAGGCATAAACACAATGTCCTAGTCTCAAAGGCTTGTCTCTATACTCTGTTTCCTACAGACTACTGAGAGGTGATTTATGCCTGGCATAAAAGGCATCTTTAAATTCCACTGATAGACCTTTTGCATATCTGCAAAATGAACAGCACCAGAACTACTATATCTAAGGATTTAAACTTTGCTACTTTGCTTGTGACTTAAATAGGACATGTTGCAAGGACAGGTAGGCTTTACCAGAAAGGCTCATCCAGACTCTGCTACACTTTGCTGTGAAGGAAAGGTTAGTTTGCTTATATTTTTTGTATTACTGTATTGCCTTTCTATATTTTGAATACTGTAGTTTGTTTTCTTTACCTTGTGTTTTGCTTGCATTCTGTTTTAACAGCATATTAAAACTTCAAAAGGGACCACAGCTCTCTCTGTTCTGAGTCAGGCAGAATTTTTTCCCGCTCTACCACCCATTTAAGTTGTCTTGTTAAATACCACTGTCTTTCTAGTTGCCCGCCTCTTATGTTAATCTGACCATATATCTCATTTCTCTCTACTTTCACTGGCTTATGTGAGTAATCACAAAATCATCATTTTTGAAATCCCACTCCTTCAATTATTTAAATTTATTGGCCATCCTACAGTATTTCATAGTACCAAATTACAAAAGTGACCACCCCTTTCAATCCATCTTGCTGTTTTAAAAATAGTAACTCTCCACTAAACCTTAACTTTTTAAACAGGTAAAACTCAAGTTACCTACTTTCACATCTAACTTCTCTAGTGCACACTGCAGAGTGCATTCTTTTCAATCTTACCTTTAAGCATCCCTGTGACTAGCACTTTCTCTAATACCTGCTGGAAAGCACTAGGAAGCCTTAAACTCATACAAACACTGAACTCTCCTTGTTAATAAGGAGAAATTAAAAGTAGGCACTAAACAGCCTATAATTGCAAAGTACCTTGCTAAGGAAACAGCTCTTGTACTTTACAAAGAAAAAAAAAAAGCCCCAAACCAGGCATGTCCAAGGGTCAGCTTCCGGTGATTTCTCCTGTCCACCTGGTGAATCTGGGCATACTGGGGCAATGCAGCAATTGCCTCATGTACACAGACAACCCTCTCCTCCTACCACCCAACACTACAACCTGTGAGAGATGCACTTACATAGCCAAAATGGAAGCAAAGCTCTCTCCACCCAAGATTGTGCTAAACAGTCAAGAGGAGAAGGTTAACACCCACACTACATCTCAAGCAACACATAGCCCTTCTAAACCCGCACCACCAACACCCACATATAGCAACATTAAATCCACATATGCAGAGGCCCTTAACTGTAACCTGCCCAAGCAACAAAGACCTCTGAAGCTGAAACGCAAACAAACATCAATCACAACCAATGTGTCACATAGTTCACAACACCAGTGTGCCACCCAGCAACAGCCCCTAAGGCAAAACAATGTACCTAACACTTTAGTCATAGGTGACTCTATAGTCCGGCACACTGATGTCCCTCTCACCAGGTTGAATAAGGAGAAAATTACAGTCAGCTGCCTGTCGGGTGCCAGGATCCGCCACATAACGCATGCACTCAAGTCACTCCACAACAAGTACAAATATGACTCTGTCATTGTCCATGTTGGAGTGAATGACTTGAGACGCACCTCCCTGGACTACATGAAAAGAGACATGGAAGAGCTCTCGGATCATGTGGCCCAGGCAGGTATGACCCTAGCCCTGAGTAGCATCCTGCCTTCGCCCAGAATGATACCACAATATAAGGATAAAATGATTGACTTCAACAATTGGCTAAGCTTATGGTGTCATTCAAAGGGGATCCAGTATCTGTCTGCCTGGGATGACATGATTGACAGACCACGATGCTTTGCCAGAGATGGTCTGCACCTGTCACCCCTGGGATTCAGGTTACTGGCTAAGGCTCATGCCACCCCTATAGTGCCTTTTTTAGGCAAACTTCAAAGGACAAAACCACCACCGTAACAGGTACAAGCATGCAAAATCTGAAGGTAATGCTACTCAATGCTAGAAGTCTAAACCTCAAAATGCACTCTCTCGAGGCACTCCTAAAAATGGAGAACATCGATATCTGTGCAGTAACTGCGACCTGGTTCAAGGCTCCAGAGAGCACCCCTGCAATACCAGGCTACAACTCTTACCACACTTTTCGGCCACCAAACCAGGACCGAAACACTACAGGTGGAGGAGTGTCAATATTCACCAAGGGTATTCACACCACCAGGCTAGTTGGCCAACACAATGTGTCTGAAATTCTCCAAGTGCAACTAACACTAGGTAAGACTGCAATCCAAATTGTAACTTGCTACAGATCCCCCACCATACCCCAAGATTCTCACTACACCTTTTTAAACATACTGGAAAATATTAAGATAGAACCAAACACCCTAATACTGGGTGATTTTAACTACCCTGCCATTAACTGGGAAAACTACTCATGTCCCAACACCTTTGCGCAACGGTTCTTGGAATTCATAAATTCCAACGCCCTGGATCAACTAATCCATAGTCCCACCGGAGGCTCCAATATCCTAGACCTGGTCATTACCAACATGGCAAATCAATGCTCCATACCTATGGTCACCTCCTCGTTAGTCAGGTCTGACCATAAGCTAATCACCCTTAACATCCACATCCCACCCCCACCTTCCAGTAAAGAAACCACCATAAAAAACTTCTCCAAAGCCAACTTCATGCTACTCAAGTCAGAAGTGACAAACTTCATGACACCCATGCATACGGGAACTGAAATTTCAACTGCTGAATCCTACACTAAGGCACTGTACGAGCACATCCACTCATGCATGAATCGTGCATTCCCAAATAGAACCAAAATGCTCTCATCCAAAAAAAGGAAGCCAATCTGGTGGTCCCCTGCCATAAACAAACTTTACAACAAAAGGAAGAAACTTTTGCAGAAAAGAGGAAAATCCCAGGATGCAAAAAACTCCATTACTAGCCTCAGTAATAAACTCAGATGCCTCATAAAATCCTCCAAAGCTAGTTATGAAAATAAAATTGCCAAAGATTCCAAAGACAACCACAAAGCATTCTATAACTATGTCAAGAATCTAAATGGCAATGCTCAGATCTGCTCTGAGCTAAAACAGAATGGCAATAAATATACTGATTCAAAGGATATTGCCAATATCCTGGCAGATCGATTCAGTGCCAACTTCACCCCCCTCTGACCCCCTAAATGGCCCATCTCAATACCGGAAGATTGCCAAATTCCAGTAATAACGGCCACACAGGTACAAAACGCACTCTCTAAAGCCAAGAATACAGCATCCATGGGACCAGATGACATACCGGGCTGTGTACTACATGAACTACAATATGAACTGGCACCTCACCTAAGTGTCATGTTTAATCATAGCCTCACCTCAGGTTTCGTGCCCACTGAGTGGTGCAGAGCTACAGTTATCCCAATCCACAAGGGGGATCCACCTTGGATCCCGGAAACTACCGTCCCATCAGTCTGACAAGCCTTATCTGCAAGGCCATGGAGCGTATTATCATGGAACTTATAAACAAAGACATTGGCAACCTTCAAACACTGGACCCCACCCAGTTTGGGTTTGTGAAGGGCCGATCTTGTCTCCTGAACCTGATTGACTTCTTTGAATCAGTCTCCAGAGCCATGGACAAGGGTAAGGTGGTCCACACAGCCTATCTAGACCTTGCCAAGGCCTTTGACACCATCCCCCCTCTGGAATCATAGATAAACTTACTAAGTTGGGTATTAATCCCTATGTCACCCAATGGGTTGCTAAATGGCTTACTGATAGAACCCACACTGTAAAAGTAGCCGACTCCAAATCCAGCTCCAGACAAGTGACAAGTGGAGTACCTCAGGGTTCAGTCCTGGGGCGCTCTTGCTTGGCATCTACTTCTCTGAAGTACAGGTCAACACTAAGGGACTCTGGCTAACAAAGTTTGCAGATGACTGCAAACTGGGAGCCATTATTGAATCCCCAAATGATGTGGATACTCTACAAAAGGGCCTTACAGAAACAGATGCTTGGTGCCAGAGCCATGGGCTCAAGCTCAATGCCAAGAAATGTATTGTTATCCCCTTTGGGAAAAAACATGTATCCATGAATTACCATATAGGTGGCAGTACACTAAACACAGAAAGTGTGATAAGAGACTTAGGGACACAGGTGGACAGTGGTCTCACCTTCGATAACCATATCGCCACAACAGTCAGGAAATCCTTCTATGTTGCACACCTCATCACGAAGGGCTTTTCATCCAGAAAAAAGGAGGTCATTGTCCCACTGTACTCATCCCTCATTAGACCCATTATAGAATACAACGCCCCATTTGGTATGTACCTCTCAAGACATCTGCAACAACTGGAAAGGCCTCAGAAATACCTCACTAAAAGAATCACAGGCCTAAATCCTCGTGGTGGCCAGCAGAGTAATCCAAGCTTCTGAGAGCTGAAAAAGCGACTTTACCTGATATAAGTATTTTTTTGTGGCTTTCCACTTCTATTTATCTTGCTACTGTATTTTCGCCTGTTTGCTGATACATTGCTACTGTTTTATTCTGCATTTATTCTGATATTGCACTTGTTTCTCAGTTTGTTACTTTAAATATCTGTAACTGTTGCAAATTGTTTGTGTAGGCTGTGATAGCCAATTTATAGCATTTATAAGTGTTTACTGTATCTGTTCTGCTTGTCTCTTGGAAAAAAAAAAAACCAAAAAAATATCTCTTGTTTTCCCGCCTTGCTAAGCTAGATTAGTCCAGTTTCAGAGCTTGCTGATCTCTGGACTTTGTTTGCAGTTCCTGTTACTGATTCTTTACCTAATTTGGAAAGGAGGAAGTTCCTTTGCTATCCAGTGGGAGTGGGAAGCATTGAGCTGCCTGTTGGTCCAGTTTTGTGAGGTTTCAGCCAGCAACTTGTAGTTTATTGGTCGTTTTGGGCCAGTTCCTAGCTTCTTTCAGCCCCCTGATATAAAAAACGCTAAACGCGCGTTTTTGGCTTGTACCTACTCAGCACAAGATCCTCGTGGTGGCCAGCAGAGTAATCCAAGCTTCTGAGAGCTGAAAAATCGACTTTACCTGATATAAGTATTTTTCTAGTGGCTTTCCACTTCTATTTATCTTGCTACTGTATTTTCGCCTGTTTGCTGATACATTGCTACTGTTTTATTCTGCATTTATTCTGATATTGCACTTGTTTCTCAGTTTGTTACTTTAAATATCTGTAACTGTTGCAAATTGTTTGTGTAGGCTGTGATAGCCAATTTATAGCATTTATAAGTGTTTACTGTATCTGTTCTGCTTGTCTCTTGGAAAAAAAAACCAAAAAAATATCTCTTGTTTTCCCGCCTTGCTAAGCTAGATTAGTCCAGTTTCAGAGCTTGCTGATCTCTGGACTTTGTTTGCAGTTCCTGTTACTGATTCTTTACCTAATTTGGAAAGGAGGAAGTTCCTTTGCTATCCAGTGGGAGTGGGAAGCATTGAGCTGCCTGTTGGTCCAGTTTTGTGAGGTTTCAGCCAGCAACTTGTAGTTTATTGGTCGTTTTGGGCCAGTTCCTAGCTTCTTTCAGCCCCTGATATAAAAAACGCTAAACGCCGCGTTTTTTGGCTTGTACCTACTCAGCACAAGATCCTCGTGGTGGCCAGCAGAGTAATCCAAGCTTCTGAGAGCTGAAAAAGCGACTTTACCTGATATAAGTATTTTTTTGTGGCTTTCCACTTCTATTTATCTTGCTACTGTATTTTCGCCTGTTTGCTGATACATTGCTACTGTTTTATTCTGCATTTATTCTGATATTGCACTTGTTTCTCAGTTTGTTACTTTAAATATCTGTAACTGTTGCAAATTGTTTGTGTAGGCTGTGATAGCCAATTTATAGCATTTATAAGTGTTTACTGTATCTGTTCTGCTTGTCTCTTGGAAAAAAAACAAAAAAATATCCCTTGTTTTCCCGCCTTGCTAAGCTAGATTAGTCCAGTTTCAGAGCTTGCTGATCTCTGGACTTTGTTTGCAGTTCCTGTTACTGATTCTTTACCTAATTTGGAAAGGAGGAAGTTCCTTTGCTATCCAGTGGGAGTGGGAAGCATTGAGCTGCCTGTTGGTCCAGTTTTGTGAGGTTTCAGCCAGCAACTTGTAGTTTATTGGTCGTTTTGGGCCAGTTCCTAGCTTCTTTCAGCCCCCTGATATAAAAAACGCTAGATGTCCGTTTTATGGCTTGTACCTACTCAGCACAAGATCCTCGTGGTGGCCAGCAGAGTAATCCAAGCTTCTGAGAGCTGAAAAAGCGACTTTACCTGATATAAGTATTTTTTTGTGGCTTTCCACTTCTATTTATCTTGCTACTGTATTTTCGCCTGTTTGCTGATACATTGCTACTGTTTTATTCTGCATTTATTCTGATATTGCACTTGTTTCTCAGTTTGTTACTTTAAATATCTGTAACTGTTGCAAATTGTTTGTGTAGGCTGTGATAGCCAATTTATAGCATTTATAAGTGTTTACTGTATCTGTTCTGCTTGTCTCTTGGAAAAACAAACAAAAGTATCCCTTGTTTTCCCGCCTTGCTAAGCTAGATTAGTCCAGTTTCAGAGCTTGCTGATCTCTGGACTTTGTTTGCAGTTCCTGTTACTGATTCTTTACCTAATTTGGAAAGGAGGAAGTTCCTTTGCTATCCAGTGGGAGTGGGAAGCATTGAGCTGCCTGTTGGTCCAGTTTTGTGAGGTTTCAGCCAGCAACTTGTAGTTTATTGGTCGTTTTGGGCCAGTTCCTAGCTTCTTTCAGCCCCCTGATATAAAAAACGCTAAACGCTGCGTTTCGGCTTGTACCTACTCAGCACAAGATCCTCGTGGTGGCCAGCAGAGTAATCCAAGCTTCTGAGAGCTGAAAAAGCGACTTTACCTGATATAAGTATTTTTTTGTGGCTTTCCACTTCTATTTATCTTGCTACTGTATTTTCGCCTGTTTGCTGATACATTGCTACTGTTTTATTCTGCATTTATTCTGATATTGCACTTGTTTCTCAGTTTGTTACTTTAAATATCTGTAACTGTTGCAAATTGTTTGTGTAGGCTGTGATAGCCAATTTATAGCATTTATAAGTGTTTACTGTATCTGTTCTGCTTGTCTCTTGGAAAAAAAAAAAAACAAAAAAATATCCCTTGTTTTCCCGCCTTGCTAAGCTAGATTAGTCCAGTTTCAGAGCTTGCTGATCTCTGGACTTTGTTTGCAGTTCCTGTTACTGATTCTTTACCTAATTTGGAAAGGAGGAAGTTCCTTTGCTATCCAGTGGGAGTGGGAAGCATTGAGCTGCCTGTTGGTCCAGTTTTGTGAGGTTTCAGCCAGCAACTTGTAGTTTATTGGTCGTTTTGGGCCAGTTCCTAGCTTCTTTCAGCCCCCTGATATAAAAAACGCTAAACGCGCGTTTTTTGGCTTGTACCTACTCAGCACAAGATCCTCGTGGTGGCCAGCAGAGTAATCCAAGCTTCTGAGAGCTGAAAAAGCGACTTTACCTGATATAAGTATTTTTTGTGGCTTTCCACTTCTATTTATCTTGCTACTGTATTTTCGCCTGTTTGCTGATACATTGCTACTGTTTTATTCTGCATTTATTCTGATATTGCACTTGTTTCTCAGTTTGTTACTTTAAATATCTGTAACTGTTGCAAATTGTTTGTGTAGGCTGTGATAGCCAATTTATAGCATTTATAAGTGTTTACTGTATCTGTTCTGCTTGTCTCTTGGAAAAAAAAAAAAACAAAAAAATATCCCTTGTTTTCCCGCCTTGCTAAGCTAGATTAGTCCAGTTTCAGAGCTTGCTGATCTCTGGACTTTGTTTGCAGTTCCTGTTACTGATTCTTTACCTAATTTGGAAAGGAGGAAGTTCCTTTGCTATCCAGTGGGAGTGGGAAGCATTGAGCTGCCTGTTGGTCCAGTTTTGTGAGGTTTCAGCCAGCAACTTGTAGTTTATTGGTCGTTTTGGGCCAGTTCCTAGCTTCTTTCAGCCCCCTGATATAAAAAACGCTAAACGCGTTGCGATTTAGCCTTGAGATTTAGCTGAAGTTTGGCGGAGCTGCTACTGTTGCACACTAGGGCAGCGCCGGTTAAGCAGATTTAAACTATTAGGGCTACCTAAATTACACTCTTCAAATTTTCCCTTAAAACTACCTTCCTCGAACTATACTACTGATCTAATCAGCGTATTCTATAACTAAAAAGATCATCTATACTTGACTCCAAGTAGACTATTCTCTATCTGTTAAACCTAGCACTTGCTCCTACAGTACTTATTACCTTGATACGGCACTCTTGTCATAGATAGTACCCCAAAAAGGCAAACCCCCATTTCTGTCACCCACGTCCCCGGAATCTTTTCAAAGTTTTTGTCTATTCCTTCTAGCATGTCGACGGATCAGTTGCTAGTGTCCTCTCCTGCTCAGCTGGTGAACCTGGGAATTTTGAGGCAATGTTACAATTGCCTCATGTACTGAACAACCCTCTCCTCCTCCCACAAAACACAAATACATGCGAGAGATGCAACTATACGGCCAAACTGGAGGCTGAGCTCTCTCAACATAGGACTGGCAAGACCAGTCAGGAGGAGAAGGTTACCACACACACTATAGACCCAGTCTCACATAGTACCATCACAACCTCAAATCATACACATAAACACACAAAGACATACTCGGAGGCTCTGAACAAAATTCTACCAAAACAGCAGAGGCCACCTAAGCAGACACCCAAACAACCACCACCTCAGAACACAGCACCTGCAACACATAGACCTCACAGTCAGAGTGTCAAACAGTCACAGCCCTTAAGGCCAAACACAATGCCAGACACACTAGTCATTGGTGACTCCATAGTCAGACACACTGATGTTCCGCTCACCAGACTGAGTAAGGAGAAGGTCACAGTAAGCTGCCTGTCGGGCGCTAGAATCCGCCACATAACGCAAGCACTCAGGTCTCTCAACAGCAGGTATAAATATGACTCAGTCATTGTCCATGCTGGTGTGAACGACCTGAGACGTACCTCCTTGGACTACATGAAAAGAGACATTGAGGAGCTCTCTGATTATGTAGCCCAGGCAGGTATGACCCTGACCTTGAGCAGTATCCTACCTTCACCAAGAATGATGCCACAATACAGAGATAAGATGATCAGCTTTAACAATTGGCTTAACCACTGGTGTCATTCAAAGGGGATCCAGTGTCTGTCTGCCTGGGATGACATGCTGGACAAGCCACGCTGCATGAGGCGGCTTGCACCTGTCACCCTGGGATTCGGATATTGGCAAAGGCTCTTGCCACCCCATAGTGCCTTTTTAGGCAAGGCTCAAATTCTAAACCTACCACCCTAGAACACAAAAAGGAAAAAACTAAGGGTAATGCTGCTCAATGCCAGAAGTCTAAATCTCAAAATGCACGCACTCGAGGCCCTTCTCAATATGGAGAACATCGATGTCTGTGCTGTGACAGAAACCTGGTTCAAGGCTCCTGAGAGCACCCCAGCACTATCAGGTTTTACCTCATATCATGCATTCGGCCCCAAAATCCGGACAATACCAAGAAAGGAGGGTATCCATATTCATCAAGGACACCCACACCTCAAGACTGGTGGCAACGCACGATGCATCGGAGACCATCCAGGTGCAATTAACCATAGGCAAGACTGCTCTGCAAATTGTAGCATGTTACAGGCCACCCTCACAAACTCAGGAACCTCACATGGCCTTCCTGAAAACACTAGAGGGATAAATGTATCACCAAACACCATCATACTAGGTGACTTCAATTACCCTAATATAGACTGGGAACACTACTCAAGCCCAAACACCCTAGCCCAAAAGTTCCTGGAATTCATAAACTCAAATGCCATGGAACAACTAGTCACCATCCCACAAGAGGAGATAACATACTTGATCTCATCATCACGAACATGGGAGCACAATGTTCAACACCGGAAGTATACCCCTCACTGGTGAGATCAGATCACAAACTAATCTCGCTGGAGGTCCTCATCCCACCCCACCTGAAATAAAAAGACCACAGTAAAAACTTCTCGAAGCCGACTTCACACTTCTAAAGACTAGTGTGGTCTCCTTTAAGGCCCCGAGCAGTGGAAAACAGTACTCAAGCCGCTGAATCACTCACAAATGCCTTCTACCAGCACCTGCAGGACTGCATGGATAAGGCAATCCCAAGCAAAACAAAGACTCTCTGTACCAAAGGCAAGCGTCCACTCTGGTGGACCCCAGCCATAAACAAACTCTACAACAAAGGAGAAAGCTACTACAAGATAGAGCAAAATCCTTAAAAGGTAAGACACCCTTGATCACTATAAGTAAAAAACTAAGAGCTCTCATAAAATCATCCAAAGCAAATTTTGAGAGAAAAATAGCTAAAGACTCAAAAGACAATCATAAGGCATTCTTTAGCTATGTTAGAAACCTGGGAGGAAACTCCCAGATATGCTCAGAACTAGTCAAAAATGATGTGAAGATTACTGATCCTACAGACATTGCCAACATACTGGCTGACAGGTTCAGTGCAAACTTCTCCCCCCCCCCAAAAGGAGAGATATCTATACCAAGCGATTGCAGCCCCCAAACATTTCCAGCCCAAGTTAAAACTGCTCTCTCCAAAGCAAAAACACAGCATCCATGGGACCCGGCGGTGTCCCTGGCTGTGTGCTCCACGAACTCAATGAGGAATTAAACCCACAACTAGGACAGCTATTTAATCAAAGTCTTACCTCTGGATATGTACCCAGGGAGTGGCGCACTGCAACTGTGGTCCCACTTCACAAAGGCGGTGCTTCCACCGACCCTGGAAATTACACGCCTATTAGCTTGACAAGCCTTATCTGCAAAGCCATGGAGAGGATCATAATGGACCTCATAAATAAAGACATAGGAATTTGCAGACCTTGGATCCAACCCAGTTTGGCTTTGTCAAAGGCAGATCATGCCTTTTAAACTTGGTTGACTTTTTCGAAACAGTCACCAAAGCCATTGATGAGGGAAAGGCAGTCCATACAGCCTACCTGGATCTGGCGAAGGCCTTTGATACAATACCTCACTCAGGTATCATTGAAAAACTCAGCAGCTTAAATGTTAACCCATACATCACAAGATGGGTTGCAAACTGGCTGAGTGACAGAACCCACAGGGTCAGAGTTGCTGGCGCCATGTCAGACTCAAAGCCTGTCACAAGTGGGGTCCCACAGGGCTCAGTCCTGGGCCCACTCTTGTTTGGCATCTACTTTTCCAGTACAAGCAAACACAGGAGGGTTATGGCTGACAAAGTTTGCAGATGACTGCAAACTGGGAGCCATAGTAGAAAACACATCTGACACAGATATCCTTCAGAAGGGTCTCACAGAAGCGGATAACTGGTGCCAGAGCCATGGCCTAAAGTTAAATGCCAAAAATGCATAGTCATACCCTTCGGAAAAACAAGGTTACCCTAGCTACCAAATAGGTGGCATTCCACTGAGCACAGAAGAAGTTATCAGGGACTTGGGGACCCAGGTTGATTGTAGTCTGTCATTCGACACCCATGTAGCTAAAGTAGTTAGGAAGACCTTCTACATTGCCCACCTTATCATGAAGGGATTCTCATCTAGATCAAGGGAGGTCATGGTCTCCTTTACTCATCACTCATCAGACCAATGATTGAGTACAATGCCCAATTCGGAATGTATCTGACCCGACACTTGCAGCAGCTGGAGAGACCACAAAGTTCCTCACCAAAAGGATAAAGGGTCTCAAAATCTGTCCTATGCTGCCCGACTGTAAGAACTCCAGCACTATTCAGTAAACACGCTTGCTCAGAGGTGACCTTTGCCTAACATACAAGGCCATGTCAAACCCAGATTTGATGAATATGCTTCACCTCAAAAATCTAGATCCACCAGAGCCACAAGGCTGGCAGACTTAAACCTCGACACGGCTATTAATAGGATGTGCTGGAGGGATAGATTCATCACCCAAAGACTCCCTATGCTGTGGAACAAAATCCCGGTATATGTGAGGCAGAGCACCTCGCTGGCCTTGTTCAAGAGAAATCTTGACCAATGGATGGGAGATCGCAAATATACCCCAGGGATTACCTCAGTGTCACTGCTCGACAGAGGCACAGCAAAATAATGGGTATAGTTCCCCATACTTAAGGGGTGGCGTAAGCCACAAAACGATGGGCTAGGCTTGTAAATGCCCTCGGGCAGATAGCCTAGTATGAACCTATGAACCTATGAACCTATGAACCTAAAGCAGATGCCCTACGCTGACCGCCTTAAAAAACTCCAGCTATACTCTGTCGCATATCGTCTACTCAGAGGCGATCTCTGTTTAACATACAAGGCCATGTCAAACCCAGAGCTGTTGGACATGCTACACTTAAAGAAATCCCAATCCCTCAGAGCTACACGCTCCAGGGATTTAAACCTTGTCATCACAATAAACAAAACATGCTGGAGGGATAGGTTCCTGACCCAGAGACTCCCCAGACTCTGGAATAGATTGCCCATACATGTCAAGCAGAGTGCCTCTTTGGACCTCTTCAAGAGGAACCTTGACGATTGGATGGGAGAAAGGAAATTCACCCCAGGGATCACGTCAGTCACCCTGCTAGACAGGGGTCTAGGAAAGTAAATAATGTGGGAAGAAATAGCCAGGGAATTGTTATGGCTAGGCTTGTATAGGCCCTAGGGCTGATAGCCTAGTACCAACCTATGAACCTATGAACCTATGATGGTATGTATCTCAGAGAGTCCCCAGTCACTGGAATAGGTTTCCCATCTATGTGAAGCAGAGCCATTTCCTATTCAAGCCCAAACTTGACCAGTGGATGGGAACTAGGAAATTCACCTCTGGTCTGGCAGCTATGTTTCCAATGGTCAGAGACAGACTTTAAATTATGCCCTAACTTAACATACACCCCTTAAAATAACCTCTAAGCAAGGGTGCCGACAGACAGGTGCAAGGGGGTGCACTTGCACCACCCTGGCATGGGCTGGCCGGGAGATTAATTTTCTTTTAGTTACAGAAAAATATTTTTTTAAGGGCATTCTTCTTTAGAAATGGTCCCGTAGCTTCTGGTCCAGTTGCATCACATCTGTGCATGAGGATCTCCTTTTCTTCCTGTCTGCCTGCTCTATTTGAAATTGCTTCTTCACAGAGAATTTACAAATGTTCAGTTTAATTCATGGATGATTACATTTGCTGTGTCAAGTAAGGGAATTTAGTATGCTTATGCTGCTTGAAATTGCTTCTTCACCAACTAAGTGTTCAATGCATAGACTGTGTGCATGTGAAATGCACCGGGTAGGTATAGCTGGTAGTTAGTGTTACTCAGGCTTAAACACTGTACCTTAGGTACAAGAAGCAAGAGCCTGAATTCTCTACCCATATCACCACTCGTTTGTGATCCAAGGAGTTGAGCCCATAGCTCTCAACTGTCCAGATTTTTCACAGAATGTCTGGAATGTTTGGCTCATACTTTTGGTCTGTTCCTCTTAAAATTTGTGGTTTTCTGGCAAATCAGTGAGAACTGAATTCAGTAAATAATTATAGCCATTTAAGTTTCAGTCTCTTTCAGGAAACGCATGGTAACACAAAACATTTTATTCTAGCAATTTTCTAAGATTATACAAGCAATGTTTAAAATGTGTCCTTGGTTTTGGGCCTTTGCCACCACCCCCAATAAGTTTTGTCTTTTTCCAAATTTCTTGTGCTGCAAAGATAAGCGATATAGTTGAGTCTCAAGTAGATTTTACAAGTAACTGAGAGCTTCAGGGGAATAGAAGTTTAGTGCTGCTTATGCCAAGTCTGTTTGCATTGTTAGTAGCACAACAGGTAGTATGCTTGCTTTTGATGCAGAAGGCTGTGGGTTCTACTCCCACAGTATGTAGATGGATTGTAGATACTGTACTGTATTGTACTTTAAAGGAGGTGGATGCTGCAGTCCTGAGAATGTCCTCCTTTGAAGGTGATATCTAGTAACTATGAACCTGTTATCAGTTTGCCATCCATTCCCTATTGCAAAATTACTAGCTGATCATTTTTAATGTAATATAGGGAATTTATTCTTCAAGGGCAACAGGCACATTATTTGTAGATGAAACAATGAAATATAAAATTATTTGCTAGGAGCAACCTCTTCATTATTTTCAGATCTCTTTAATGTGGAATTGTTTAGATGACTTTTACTTCTGCAGAGATTGTGCACATTTACTGATATTGGTGGATTGTAATGGCAGAAGTTTGAGTAGACTTTTATAATGGAAATGTTTTGATTTTGGGCAGTTTTTTCATTGTTGGTTCATAAATTTTATTTCATTGCTTTTTAGAAAAAATGTTCAAAACAATAAATTTAAAACACGGTCTAAGAAGTGTGCTATATTATACAAGGAATGTAATTTGGTATAATCAGGAAGGTGAATCAAATAACACTTGTATGTTTGCATGGTCCTAAATATGTTTGCAAGGGGCCTGTGATTTGAAAACAGACCACCGGCCAGATGCATTTTCTTTGAATGTGGGTTTCAAAGCTGTTTCAATGAATGTGAGTTTCAAGGGTAGGAAGTTTTAATGCTAAGTCTATTTTCATTGTGAGACTGTGTTGCTTTGTTTAGCAGATGTCTATCAGTGTTTGTGCTATAAAATTTAAAATAAAAGTTTTAAATTAAATCCAAATAATCCTTGTAGAAGTAAAGTATAAAGCAATATGCACATTACAGTGTTTATGGTAACTGGGGAGAAAGAGTCAAGTAATAGAACACTGGAATGGCTGCAGCGGAGGAGGGCTGTGTATGGGGAGCCCCATTTGACCATGATTTTGTGGGGAGGGAGGGGCGACAAACTCTCGGGTGGCACAAACTCTAGCTACACTACTGGGTAGGGGTGTGTCTATGTAAGAAGTAGGTAGGTAGGTAGGGGTGTGTATGTGTGTATGTAAGAAGTAGTTAGGTAAAGGTAGAAAATGCATTCTAACACAAATCCTGTTATTCTAGCAACTGTCTAAATGTGTCCCTAGTTTTGGGCCTGTGTCCCCAACATTATAACAGGCTTTGTCCAGATTTCTTGTGCTAAGAGATTGAAAGGTAAGGTGTGTTTGTGTGTGTGTGTGTGTGTGTGTGTGTGTGTGTGTGTGTGTGTGTGTGTGTGTGTGTGTGTGTGTGTAAGAGGGAGGTAGCATACCCTCAGCTGTCCAGGTTTTTGCAGAATGTCCAGATTTTTGCCCCATATTCCTCCTAAAAAGGATTGAAGTTGCTAAATAATAACATACATTTGAGTTTTAGATGTCATATAATTTTGAAAAACACATGCTAACACAAATCCTGTTATTCTAGCAATTTTCTAAGTTCACGAGAGCAATATTTATAATCTGCCCCTATTTATTTTAGGCCTTATCCAGATTTCTTGCAGTAAGAGCTTGAGGTGTGTGTGAGAGAGAGTGAAATGCCATAGTTAGAGTTAGCAGGTGGAATTTATTTTCAAGTGCATTTTCCTTGAATTGTGAGCTTCAAGGGAAGAGAAATGTACTTCTGCTCATGCTAAATCTTCTTAAAATGTGAAACTGTTTTGTTTAGCAAATGGTATCACTATTGTGGTATAGAATTTTAAAGCAGTGTTAGTAGTACAGCAGGTAGCATATTTGCAATTTGATGTGGAGGGCTGTAGGTTCTACTCCCACAGCATGTAGATTTGTATTTTAAGGGGGTGGGGTGCTGCAGTCCTGAGGATGTCCTCCTTTGGATGAGATGCCTAGTAACTATGAACCTGTTTTTCAGTTTGCAACCCATTCTCTATTGCAATATATCAGCTTACCATTTTTTAATGTAACATGGGCAATTTATTCTTTAAGGGTGGCAGGCACTGAATTTGTAGATGAAACTTTGAAATATAAAGTTGCTTTCTAGCAACAACCTCTTCATTAGTTTCAGATATATTTAATGCAGAATTATTCAGATGTATTTTACTTCTGCAGAGATTGTGTATTATGGACTCATATTGGTGTATTGTAATGACAAAAGTTTGAGTGGCCTTTTTTGGTTGAAATGCTCTGAACTGGGCAATTTGTCATTATTGGCTCATATGTTTTTTTCATTGCTTACTGGAAAAATGTTCAAAACTATACATTTAAAACACACACTAAAAGTGGTTCTGTATTATACAAGGGATATAATTCAATTATATATTATAATTAATACAATCAGGGAGGTGAATCAAACAACTTTTGCATGGCCCAAAAATGTGTGCAAGGGGCCTATGATTTGAAAACAGCCCAAAGTAAACTTAAACTGCCACTGGCCAGGTGCATTTTCTTTGAATGTGGGTTTCAATGCTGTTTCAGTGAATGTGAGTTTCAAAGGTAGAGAAGCTTTAATGCCAAGTCTGTTTTCATTGTAAGACTATTGCTTTCTTTAGCAAATGTCTGTCAGTGTTTGTGCTATAAAATTTGAAATAAAAGTTGTAAATTAAATCCAAATATCTATAATCATTGTAAAAGTAAAGCATAAAACAGTATGCACACTGAGTGTTTGAAGAGTGTTTATGCCAACTGGGGAGAAATAGCCAAGTAATAGGACACTGGAATGGCTGCGTGGGGTGCTCTGGGTTTGCACCCCCCCTGCAAAAAATCCTGTGGGCTCTCCTGCCTCTAAGACACGATAACTTGTGTGATACATTTGAGTTACATGGCTAGGCTTATAAAGGCTCCAGTGGTCATTAGCCTAGTATACACCTATGAAACTAGGAACCTTGTCTCTGAATTGCTCTTATACAAAAGCATCACATCAGTATAACTTACTTATATATGGAGTACAGAGAGCTTTGTCACTGAATCACGCTGTGTTTCTTCATTACATCAGAGTAGCTCTTTCACTTTGCATATAGATCCCTGACTCTCAATTGAGGCTGTGTTTCAGCATTACATTGGTGTAACTTCCTGACACAATTGCAAACTTAAGTCCTTCCTAAAAGTCAGTCTTGCACAGTGTGTACCAGCCTACTGAATTCTATACTTAACTTGATCTTACTCCCCAACCCCACCTCATGTTTTTTTAACCACACATCTCTAACCACTACAGCTGCCGTTCTGTTTCCAGGCAACACCTATCACTGAAAAAGACTTGTTTAAATGAGAAGTACATGAGGCAATACTATGACATTGTGAATAAAAATGGACATTTCTAGTTACTCTTTCACATCTGCTACGACAGAATGGATGCTGTTAGTGTTTCAATAGAATTAGTTTGAGGTTACCATTTTTAACTTGGACAGAAAATGGGTGCAATTTGATTCCATCTAATTAAACTGAAATATTCCTTGAATGTTTTTGAAGTATTCTAACAAATTTTAGAGTCTGTACATATACCACCTAAATATGCCATTTGCAACCCTTTTAAAGGAGAACTCCGCCCAAAAGTCTTTTTCTTTGCAAAAAGTGTTTTTCCTTGGGTTCCTATTAGTACAATGAAAACGCATTTTGTCGAATGCATTTTTGTCGACACATGTAGAGCGAACAGGCAAAACAGCAAAGCGGCTGTTCAGCAAATTCTTTCCCTGGGAAAGAAGTCACTTGACCGCTTTGTTGTTTTGCCGTGTTCTGAAGTGTAGTGTGGTCCCTTGTCTGGTATAGCTCCCGAGCGTGATTGTGCAACAGTTACTGACCTTAGGGTTAGGGTGCGGGTTAAGGTAAGTGCATATGTATAAAGGTGTTTACTGTTTTATATTTTGTGTTAGATGTATGGTTGAGTTACGTGTGTATGTGTTTTCAGTTGTTTACTTTTGTTTTGGGGGGGGGTAGAATTAGGGTTAAGGTAAGGTGTTTGGAACTGTTTATGTAAATGTGAGAGAGTTACTGACCGTAGGGTTAGGGTGTGAGTTAAGGTAAGTGCATATGGTTTAAAATGTTTACTGCTTTTTTTTTGTTAAATGTATGGTTGGGTTATGTGCATATGTGTATTTAGTTGTTTACTGGTTTTTGGGGGGTATAATTAGGATTAGGGTATGTGTGTATGTGTTTGGAAGTGTTTAATGATTTTTTTGGGGGGGTTGGAACAGCGATTTCTTTCTCTAGGAAAGAAATCGCTGTTCTGTGGTTTCCACATTTTCTGCTTTCACTGAAAATGTGTCGATGAAACATCGTTCGCTGTTTTTAGCGTTCGATGTTGCAATATAGACCCTTTTTCCTTCCCTGTAATCCAAGACTAAACACTTCACATACAGAAAAAACTTAATTTAATAATTACATTTCCCTTTCTTTCCTGCATCTGTCTTACCTGTTACATCACAACAGCTATTACGAGTGGCACAGTAATTAAGTTAGGTCACTTATCCCAACAGAGCCATTAAGAAAATGATATTTAAATGAGCCTTATCAGTTACAAATTGCCAGCAACACACCTCAGATAAATAGTGTAGCCTGGAGTCTGAAAAAAGGTATTGCTTTCAAGCTTAGCTTTCAGATGCAAATGTCTTTCACTGTAATAAAACTCAGTGCCACCAAAAGAAAGCAAATATGTTAATATAAATTCTTATTTTCTGTCAGTATATAATTTTGCATTTTTCTGCACTGTAATTTCTGCAAAAGTGCATGTTTCTTCTGGGGTTGGGGAAACAAGATTAACATCAAAGACTTTAATTCTAGCCTTGTCTTCTTCTTTTGGTTGTTCCCATTAGGGATCGCCACAGTGGATTATCTGCTTCCATTTCTTCCTGTCCTCTGCATCTTGCTGTGTCACACCACCCACCTGCATATCCTCTCTCACCACATCCATAAACCTTATCTTAGGCCTTCCTCTCTTCTTCGTACCTGGCAGCTCCATCCTTAGCATCCTTTTCCCAATATACCAAGCATCCCTCCTCAGCACATGTCCAAACCAATGCAATCTCGCCTCTCTGGTTATGTCTCCAAACCATCCAGCCTGAGCTGATCCTCTAATATACTGATACCTAATCATGTCCATCCTTGTCACACCCAGTGCAAATCTTAACATCTTTAACTCTACCACCTCCAGCTCTGACTCCTGCCTTTTTGTCAGTGCGACAGTTTCCAACGCATATAACATAGCTGGTCTCACTAACATCTTCTAGACCTCCCTTTCACTCTTACTGGTACCCGTCTGTCAACAATCACTCCTGACACTCTTCTCCACCCACTCCATCCTGCCTGTACTCTCTTCTTCACCTCTCTTCCACATTCACCATTACTCTGAACTATTGATCCCAAGTATTTAAACTCATCTACCTTCGCCAACTCTACTCCCTGCATCCTCACCATTCCTCTATCCTCCCTCTCATTCACACACATATATTCTGCCTTAGTCCTGCTGACCTTCATTCCTCTTCTCTCTAGAGCATATCTCCATCTCTCCAGGGTCTCCTCCACCTGTTCCTTACTCTCACTACAGATCACAATGTCATCTGCAAACATCATAGTCCATGGGGACTCCTGTCTGATCTCATCTGTCAACCTATCACCATTGCTTAATAAGAAATGGCTCAGAGCTGATCCTTGATGTAATCCCACCTCCACCTTAAATGCATCAGTCACTCTTAACACAAATCTCACCACTGTCACACTACTCTCGTACATATCCTGTACTACTCTGACATACTTCTCTGCCACTCCCAACAAAGACACAATGCAACTCCTTCTGGCCTTCTCTATACATCTCCATCAACATTCTCAAAGCAGATATTGCATCTGTAGTGCTCTTTGCTGGCATGAAACCATACTGCTGCTCACTAATCATCACCTCCCTTCTTAACCTAGCTTCCACTACTCTTTCCCATAACTTCATATTGTGACTGATCAATTTTATCCCTCTGTAGTTACTACAGCACTGCACATCACCCTTATTCTTAAAAATCAATACCAAAACACTTCTTCTCCACTCCTCAGGCATCCTTTCACTTTCCAAGATTTCACTAAACAATCTGGTTAAAAACTTCACTGCCATCTCTCCTAAACACCTCCATGCTTCCACAGGTATGTCATCTGGACCAACAGCCTTTCCATTCCTCATCCTCTTCCTAGTTGTCCTTACTCCTTGCTAATCCATTGCACTTCCTGATTCACTATCCCCACATCATCCAACCTTCTCTCTCTCTCATTCTCTTCATTCATCAGCCCCTCAAAGCACTCTTTCCATCTGCTCAACTCATCCTCTTCATTTGTGAGTATGTTTCCCTCATTATCCTTTATCACCCTTACCTGCTGCACATTTTTCCTAGCTTGGTCCCTCTGTCTAGCCAATTGACACAGGTCCTTTTCTCCCTCCTTAGTGTCCAATATTTCATACAACTCCATATGCCTTATCCTTAGCCACCTCTCTCTTCACGATATGTCTCATCTCCTCATACTCCTGTCTACTTTCTTCATCTCTCTGACAATCCTACTTCTTCTTTGTCAACCTCTGTCTCTGTATACTCTCATGTACTTCCTCGTTCCACCACCAGGTAGGTCTCCTTGTCCTCCTTCCTCTGGCCAGATGTCACACCAAGCACCTTTCTAGCTGTCTCCCTTACCAGCTCTACTGTAGTTACACAGCTATTTGGTAACTCTTCACTGCTACTCAGTGCCTGTCTTAACTCTTCCCTGAACTCCACCTCACAATCACCCTTTTTCACCTTCCACCATTTGATCCTTGGCATTGCCCTCACATTCCTCCTCCTCTTCTTGATCACCAGCGTCATCCTACAGACCACCATCCTATGCTTCCTAACTACACTCTCCCCTGTCACCACTTTACAGTCGCCAATCTTCTTCAGACTGGTCCTTCTAAATAAGATATAATCCACCTGTGTGCATCTTCCTCCACTCTTGTATGTCACCCTATGCTCCTCCCTCTTCTTAAAATACATACTCACCATAGCCATGTCCATCCTTTTTGCAAAATCCACTCCCATCTGCGGACTGGCCCTCTTCAAACGCAATCTGGACGCTTGGATGGGTGATCGTAAATTCACCCCAGGGGTTCCACCTGTGTCCCTCTTGGACAGGGCAATAGGTGCTGATCATGAAATAAGGGCAGGAACTTGGCTAGGCTTGTAAGGGCCCTAGGGCCATTAGCCCAGTAACTTCCTATGATCCTATGATCTGACTTTCTGCATTCCTCTCCTTAACACTATGCCTACCCATCACTTCATCTCCACTGTTTTAAAATTAAAGACTTTAATTCTAGTTACAGTATTTAAAGCTATGAGTGCAACACAAACCATCTCACCCTAACTAACACCTATTAATCACAGGGATCAGATTTGTCACACCTGAACACTGAACTACAGTTGTTACTTTGAGAAGAGCAATTAACTCGACTACATTTTCAAGCATGTCATTCAAACATTCCTTAAAATGCTGCAACAGAGATGGCCATTAATGAAAATCAAAGGAAGTGCAGTAATTAAAATGTGGGCTGATGTTGACAATGAAAAGCAAGCAGTCACAGCAGTATTGTCAACTGATGTGAGAGAAAACCACAGTAAATGATTGCCTTATCATAAGGATTTCTTCCTGTCCCTCTACAATGACATCAGGAATATGAAGGCATAGACTGTAAAACAAAATCATGCTAGCCATGGCAGCCTCCTTCAGATCATTTTAGGCTATAACAAATTAGAAAATAACAGTAACCATTTACTTTGATACAGAGGCATTAGCAATGCAGAAAAATTAAAGATTTGCTGAAAAAGATACTTTTTTTCAGTTTTGGGTGCAGTTCTCCTTCAAATAAACATTCTCTGTTTACTTGGAAACCATATAAAATATAATAAACATTCTGGTTTGCAGTCTGTGTGACAAATGGCAGTGGCTGTAACACTTTGAGCAGATAAAGCCCAAACATATTGACTGGTTAATACAGATGCACAAAATACATTCTTCTGCATCGGTTGTATCATGTAATTTCATTTGCAAAAATGTCACTTCACAGAGGTCATACCTGACTTACAACTGTACTTTCGGACTTAACATGGACTGGACATATAGATTTTCACTTTCCAAAGAGAGAAAGATTCCATATATTTAGACTCTGGAAAATGTTAGGAACACAACTAGCTACTCTTTAACAAAACTCCACGTGATGATGTGAGGTAAGGCCAGCTATACCAGCAGAAGTTGGGCAGTGGATATGTAACATATGCCAGCACAACACAGCTAGCTGAAATTTAGTAAAGAATTATATGTTATTTGAATATCAAACTGAGTGTCTATATCATAACGTTGACAGCTAAGGTTGTCGAATCTAAAAACTTCGACACCTAAGCGTTGAAAGCTAAAAATAGTGAACGGCCAAATCATCAAATTCTTTCCTAGGGAAAGAATTCAGTTGGCCGTCCGCAAACAAAATAAACAAACACACCCAAACCTAGTGGGGGGCTTCACCCCCCCAATGTGGGAGGCTGCACCCCCACACACCCCTAACTAAATATACCAACTCCGAGATCGCTCTACATTGAGGAAAGGGCAAATCCCTGATAACGGCTATATGAATTCTTTCCCGAGGAAAGAATCCGATGATGTGGCCATTCGCTGTTGTATGCGTTCCACACTTAGGAGTCGATGATTATGCATTCAACAACCTAAGCTGTTGACAATTCAATAGGGAACCAAAACTGATTTCTACAGATGCTTGTGTTGAAAATGGATTTGTAAAGTTGCTTGTTAAAATGTACCAATGTTGTCCTGACTGTACTGTAACTGAATTAAATATACATATGCTAACAGAGGATACTGGAAGAGAAGAGGTTAGGTTTAGCTCCAGCTAACTTTGAGAAATAGTAAGAAATGAAATTACTAGGCCTAGGCCATAAAGATGTGGTCTTACAGTTTTGAATGAAGCCAGAAATGCAATGACACTATGGCACTCCTGAACCCTGTCTATTTTGTCAACATTATCATTTGTATTAATATTAATTTCACTCAATATAATTGGGTACTGTTGCAAGAGCCTTAGGTAGCTGGCTTTGTAGGGTTTGGTGGCAGTGATAACTACGTTATAGTTTGGGCAGAAGGGGGGCATAGTGAATAAATCTGTGCCAGCCTTTCCCAGGTGTGTGTGTGTGTGTGTGTGTGTGTGTGTGTGTGTGTGTGTGTGTGTGTGTGTGTGTGTGTATGTATGTGTGTGAAAATTAAATCTCAAAGAGTGTGTGTGTGTGTGTGTGTGTGTGTGTGTGTGTGTGTGTGTGTGTGTGTGTGTGTGTGTGTGTGTGTGTGTCAACTACTTGGAGCAGGGACACAAAGCATTGGTTTCACAGAGAAGGTGCTGGAGGACTTGGCTTGAGCACTCAACCGAGGACTTAACCCTGTAGCTGTGCTATTGGTGAGCCTTATTGGGGCCATGGAAGGAGACAGTTATAAAGAAATCCAGACCCTGGGCTTACTGTGTTCCTGTGTGCATTTAAGGGAAATTGTGCTTGATGCAGAGAGACCTGCATCTGGAAATACTGAGTGTATCCATTAATATTCCAAGTGAATGTCCCTCTCCAGTGTCTGTGGTGAGGATTCAGGCTCCTTGATTACTGTCCCAGAGTGGGGACGCCACACACCAAAATTCAGTTTGTTGTCAATTAATTTGATTTCTTGTCTTAGTGAACCTCTCTTTTTCACAATACTATCATAATCTTGTAAATCTAAAATAGATCCACAGAGTATGATGCCCAGATATGCCAACAAATTCCATTAACACTTTAAATGTTGAACTTGCTGAATGATTCATATTTTCCTGAAGTATTTCATTTGTTCCATTCATGTAAAATGTGCCTAGTTCATTGATCACTGCCCAGGCTGTCATTGGAGAGGCAGCAATGAGCAGCTTTTATAAAACTCGGCCTGATTCTGCTATGAGTCTCTGCATCTTGTGAGGTAAAGAATGTCAAAAGGCAAGGAAATGGTGCAGCTAATTGCATTAATAACTGTTAACATCCCTTTTCCACCTCTTGTACAAAGGTGCAATCAAAGTGAAAGGAGTTCTTGAAAAGTTCTATCATTGCAGGAAACCTGAAACCTGCTAAGAAAGGAGAGCAGCAGTGTATATTTCCTCATTATATATATTAGAAATGTGGTGCACTTAGTCATGCAAAGAATGAGGCTGTAAAGCCAAATATGTTATACTAAATATAGTGCATTTGTGGTTTTACTTCAAAATAAGTGCAAACCACTGACTATACGTCACATTAACAGGATGACACAGAAGTTTAGTAAGACATTGTGTCTGCTTTTAAGAACTGCACATCCTCAATCTAGGACTGGTGCAGATCAAAGCTACATTGTCCCATTATAAAGTTACAGTGTTAAAACAGGCACAACACATTGTCTAAGCATAATTAAATCACACTGGTGGTTACACAGAAAACGTTTCATTACTAAAAGGGCTATGTGAATTAGAACACTTAAAACACCAATAATAACATCATTAGCTGTGGTCTTAAACAAATAATAATGTGTAAAGTGAAGCAAAAGGACACTTTCTGGCATTCCTTAGCAGCTTATGTCATACATCTTTGAGATTTTCTTAAAGATGCAATAGACCCATTATTATACATCGCAGTGTCAGTGCTGGATGCTTTGAAAGTAGTGATATTGCATGCTGTAGCTGTCTAGCAAAATGACAAGTTACTACAGTATAATTACTGACCACCAGACACAAGAACAGTCAAGACCATATATATATATATATATATATATATATATATATAAATATATATATATATATATATATATATATATATGTGTATATATATATATATGTATATATATATATATATATATATATATATATATATATATATATATATATATATATATATATATTATATATGGTTTACTATCAAAATCCTGAACATCAAAACACATTTTGTATACAAACACCGAAAAAAAAAAATCTGAATTCCTGTATACTAGTTAGGTACACATATCGAAAACACAGCAATTCAAATGATTTTTAAATTTTAACTGCTGACACTTACCTGCCTACTTCCCAGCAGTATAAATGTATGAGTTCAGTACAGCACATCAGTTTAATTCACATTTTTGCAGGGTGCAAGCCCCCCTGCACCCTCCCACACCCCCTGCAAATTATATATTCCAACTCCAAGACTGTACTGCAGTGAGGAAATGGGTAAATTCCCCAATCCGCACTGTACTGTGATCTCTGTTCATAATATCAGCCTCATATGAGCATATACACAGTAGCATTTGCTAAAGAGCATTAGTAGAATTGCAGCTCGGCAATACGGGAATCAGCCAACACACATTCACACATTCAGCATTCCTGTGTTGGCTTAACTGCACGTCTACATTTTGACAGAAAATAACCCTGAATATACTTCAAGATGCTGACAACTCTGAAAGTAAATCCGTCTTGGAGTTGTCGGGCAGAGCAATTTGCAATCTCTGTAGATGCCGTTTTCTCTTAGAGAAGCTGCTCTGTTCACTGAGCTTCCCTCACAAAGGGCAGGCGCTCTCTGCCCAAGCTTTCCTCAGTCCTACTTTTATCCATCCATAACTGCTTCATTTAGCAACGCAGTTCTGCCTAATACACAAGGTTGATTTCTATCTTGATGCAGCATGCACATTAACAGTAGAAAAGAAACATCCTTATTTAAAGTAATAACTCAGTAGCTCAGTGCAGCAGTTCTCAGAGACTATTTGTAGCAGTATTTCCACATACAACGTTTTGCATCACATATAACCTTCTAACTCGTAAACATCACCATGCTATGGTGCAACAAACATTCCTACGTATCTCTCAGCTGTCCAGAGTTTTACAGAATATCCAGATTTTTGCCTCATATTTTTGGTCTGTTCTTTATAAAATTTGTGGTTTTCTGACAAATCACTGAGGATTGAAGCCACTAAATAATGACACATATTTGAGTTTCAGACTTCATATCCTTTGGAAATGCATGCCAGTAGCATAGGTATGGCAGGACAAGAGGGACAAATGCCCTGGGAGCAAAGTGTTGGGAGGTGATGTCAGCCAATCCCAATATCTAATGTAATACTGGCTTTTAAAAGTCAATATTGGATTTGCAGTCAAATCCGAGTGCTGTAACACTCTCTGTCTGGTCTAAACTGTAGCAAATATTTGCTAGTTAAAAACATTAAAATTAAATTAAAATAAATTAAAAATAAATTAAAATTAAGTTAAAATAACAGTTAGAAAAAGTTTTTTTTTAAACTGAAATCTGAGCATTGTAGTGCTCTGTGCAGGCAGGGTATACATTGTAGCAACTGTTTGCTACATTTGTAGCAAGTAGCAAGCAGTTTATTACAATTAATAAGAAGATTTTTTAAACTAAAACTTGAGTGCCATAGTGCCCCATGTAGGCAGGGTATAAATTGTAGCAACTATTTGCTACATTTGTAGCAAGCAGTTTGCTACAGTTTATAAGAAGAAGAATTTCTTATTAATTTATTTATTATTTTTAAATAAAAGGGGGGGGGGGCAGGCCAAAGGAACAGGATGTGAATGGCTGGGCAGGGGGGTGGGGGACATGTTGTGCATCTGGCCACCTGCTTGGTGTGGCAGTAGAAAGAACATCCATTTTTTTTTTTGCTCTGGGGGCATGGATCTGTAATCATTTGATCACTAGATTAGTGTAATACAGCTATAGTAATATAGTAAAGTGCTTTTTTTGTTTGTTTGCTCTCCAGTTGAACAGCTGAAGGGGTGGAGTACTGTTTCATGACACCAGCACATGGTGCTGGTCCAGCCAGCTACACTTCTGATGCATGCTAACACAAATCATGTCTAGTCTAGCAACTTTATAAGAGCCCTATTTAAAATCTGCCACTATTTTGGGGCCTTTGTCTCGCCATTATTTGAGGCTTTGTCCACATTTCTCTGCTAAGAGATTGAAATGTATGACCCCCCCAGGATGAAACAGTTATTTTCATGCCTGATGGATGGTCTGTGTGTGAGTAACAGGAAATAGACTCTCTGGATGCTTTAGCCAAGACCACAACAGAGCATTTTACACTTGAATAGCTGCAGCAGACAAGATTCTTGACCTTCAATCTTTCTAGCAGATTCTCCAGTTCATTCACTGGCCTACTAACTTTGTTTATGACATTGTTATGCTTCTTACAACTAACATGATTCCTGCTTGTCTGGTAGATTTGGGGATTGACACTGTAGGATTGTTGCACTCATTTTGTACCCCTCTACAATGACTGTTTAAAACCACCTCTGCACTACTTTCTGTGTAGATTTTCTTTTGGTTTCTGACATTCTGTTGGGATTTACACTAATCCCATCCCTCGAAATATTCTTATGTTTTTATCACAGATTTCTTTACAGGCAGTGCTGACAACACTTTCTTGCTCCCTAAGAGACCTTACCTCTTGTTTCTGTAACTTAGATGGGGTGCCATTTATCTGAACTTCACATTCACAGATCAGTTTACTTTTTCAACTGTAGTCACGAATACTCTGCTGCTCAACTAACTACAGAGGATTGTTCTTCCTTACATGGTCTCATATATGTTCTGCCTCCCTGCTACTTCTTGGTATTACCTTGCAGTTTGTGTCTCACTTTTTCCATTATTTCAAATGCGCCCTCTCCCTGCACTTAAGGGAACCCAAATTGGTACCTGCTTTCTAACTTTAAATTTCCAGTTCATTGCATTTCATTATACACCATTTGTTTTACACTTAAATTACTTCTGCCTTGACCACCCTGCCTTCCTGAAACCGAGGTTATCCTTGGTCAGTCACCTGGAAAAATAGCATGCACTTCTGATTGCTGAAATCTTTCCGTTGCATATCTGGCTAAGAAGATACCCTTTCTGCACTGAAGTTTCCTACTTCTGCTTTAGTGATTACAGGTGCATAATAATAGCTAGTTGCTTTATTAGTACCACAAAGTTGTTCTCCTTTACAGAATGCTGTGCAGGCATTACACTGTCAGCCCATTCTACCTTTCGAATGTTGGCTTATGCAGAGTTACTGGATAAACTTTACTACCATCATTACATGTTCTTTCTAAAATGTTTTCCTTTGAGGTTTCTGCCTCCCTGACACTGTATGTGCTTGCCAGCAATTTCACTGCATTGAGCTGTTTAGAAGGACAAGCCTTTTTTTCTGAGTACAATCACTTTTTGTTAAACCCACTGAACTATCATTTTGGTTTTTACTTGCATGCTTAAAACACATATTTTTTGCTATCCGCCAACAGTTTCAGTTCTGCTATGAGTATCAGAATATTTGATCTCAACACATTCCTGTTTGATCCCATGCATGCTTCTCTGCACAAGTGATGCACAAACACAATAATGTTTTTATACCCTTCCTGTCAACCTGTTTTTGTTGAATGCTTTGCTTTATTCTGAATGCATGAAGTTTATGTACTACATTCCTTCGCACTTACTTCAGTTAGAATGCTCAGGTTCTACACCACATAATACAGGTAATCCAGGGTTACTATTCATTTTGGATTCCTCGGTATTTTATTCCTCCATAGTGTCATTTTGATTCTGACTTGCTACTCTGAGAAATGTTGCACTGACTACATGAACAACCTGCCTCTTTTGTGCATTTTCAAAAATGTGTAAGCCTGTTTAGACCACTGCAGTGATCTTTTACTACAGGTTTACTCAATGTATACATCAAATTCATATGTTCATAGGAGATTATTAGGCTAATGGCTCAAGAGCCCTTACAAGCCTAGCCAATATTATTTGGATTTTATTCTTTTACCAATTCCAAAGGATTAGAGGCTGGTTTAGGTTTATGCACATGCCTTTGAGTATTTTATAAACTGCCACAGTCCATAAAGGACATGAGCACCACCCCAGGAGTGAAATTATGATTCCCCATCCATTGATCCAAATTGAGTTTGAAGTGGGTCAGGAAAAAAATCTCCTTTATGTGAATAGAAAGCCTGTTCCAGAAAAGGGATAATCTCTAAAACACATATCTGTCTCTCCAGCATATTTTGTTCCTGTTACAGATCAGGTTTATATCTTTGGATTGGGTAATCCTTGTGCAGTGGATTTGAGTACCATGCAGGTTAGGCATAGATCACCCCTTAATAGTCAGTAGGAGACAGATTAAAGGGATAGGGCTTTTAGTTGATCCACATAAGACATTTTTAACACCTTGTATTTTATTTTTGTAATAAACTTCTGAGGACTCTCCATTTTTGCAAATGTCTGGTCATGTTTATGTAGAAAGGTGCAACATACTTGATTATTGGTTTGATGAGGGCCAGTTATGGTGAGACTATAACTTCCCTGGATCTGAATGCCATGCTCTTACTTATAAACTGTGCCACACAGAAGAATCTCCACACCCCTGTGGACACATGGTGGTCAAAATTCAGGCTACTGTCTATCTGTGTACCTGAATCTCTCACCTCTGGTTGCACGCTTAGTGGTGTGCTAATAATGTAATTTGCAAGGGTGCTTGACTTCCCAAATGGTATAATTATGCATTTTTTGAATTTAGTTTTAGTCCATGGCTCTGGCACCAATCATTTAATCATTTAATCATTTGTCTGAGTCATACCTTACTGAAAAAGATCTACACTGCTGGGGAATTCAGTAATTGCCTTCAACTTGCAGTCATCAGCAAACTTGATCAACCAAAGGCCTTCTACATTAGCCTTGACTTCAGAGAAGTATATTCTGAACAGGTGAGGTCCCAGCACTGAACCCTGTGGTACACCACTAGTAAATGGCTACTTGCTGGATCTGGATTCTCCCACTTTAACATGAGTCTTGTCCGTAAGCTATTTAGCTATCCATCTAGTGTTGTAGGGATTTATGCCCCACTTTGTGAGTTTATCTATCATACCCGAGTGGAGAATTTTGTCGAATGCCTTAGTCAGGTCAAGGTAGGCAGTATGCCCTGTTTTATCATCATCCATGGCTCAAGTGACTTTCTCAAAGAAGTCCACCAGACTGAGCAGACATGACCTGCCCTTGACGAAGCCAAACTGGATTGGGTCCAGTGTTTGGAGATTTCCTATGTTGTTGTTTATTAGGTCCATGATTACTCTTTCCATGGCCTTGCATATGAGACTAGTAAAACTTATGGGTCCTTAATTCCCTGGGTCTGTTGATGGTCCCTCTTTATGCAGAGGGGTGATCATTGATATCCTCCACTCCTCAAGGGACAAGCCAGTCTGGAGTCTACGGGTAAGTAGAGATCCTAGTGGCCTGATAGGTCATGTTTCAAGGTATTTAAGAGGCATCCAATGATATTGTTGGGACCCATCAAAGCCATGTTTTTAGCTACAGAGAGCACACTGGTAACCTGTTCTTTTGTGATTACCAGTGGAGGGATGGTGGAGGCTATTTCTTGAGGTGTAACTGGAGGTGATGGGAAAGTGAAATTTGATCAGCCAGCAGGTTTGCTATATCTTCTAGATAGGTATAGGTGATGCCGTCAACATCTAACTCTGCACATTGGCGGATGTTGCCCTTAAGACTGTGGACATAACTGAAAAATACCTTATGGTTATCCTTAGCTTGGGAGGCTATTTTTGCCTCCAGTTTCACTTCTGAAGACTTGACTAGTCCCCCAATTTGTTTGTTTAGACTAATGAGGGAGTTTTTGCTCTGTTGTGTATGTTCCTTCTTACTTCTAGACAGAAATTTCTTTCTTTTGTTGTACAACATGGGGTCCACCAGGGTGGCTTGTTTTTGCAGTCTGTCTTAGGCTTATTAAGGCCTGTTACTGACATTTCTATGCATTTGTTTATATGGTCATACAAGGGATTTGTGTACGCCTCCAAATAGGCTTCTGTATTTTCTGGGTTTATGGGAGTTTGGAAATTAACTATGCCATCACTCAGTAGGAGGCAGTTTGCCTTAGAAAAGGGTTAGGTGAGGTTTTATATTTATTTCAAGGGAGACCGCTTTGTGATCTGATCTAACTAGTAAGTATTTAACACTTGGGGGTGCAATGCTCTCCCACATTTGTGAGCACCAGGTCTAGGATATTTGTACTCTTAGTGGGAGTGCAGACTAGCTGCTCCATGGTAATCGCATTGATAAAGTCTAGAAATCTTTGAGCCCATGTGTCATTGCTTGTGTATGCTTCCCAGTTAATGGAGGAGTAGGCAAAATCACCAATGAGTCTGGTACTGGGCTGAATAGTAAGCGATTCTAATAAATTCAAGTATGAGGTATGATTTTCTTTGTTTATGGTGGGGGACCTGTAGCTGACAAGGATATGGTAAGGGATTTTTTCCTCTGGTTAGTTGGACATGCAGTAGCTCAAGTGTGTCATATTGTTTGACTAGTTTTGAGGTATGCATATCCTTTATGTAGATGGATACACTTCCATCTTTTGTCCTTTCATGCGCAGTGGGTGGCCAGAATGTGTGAAAAGCATTATAGCCTTGCAATGCCAGGATGCTTTCCACCCTTTTGAACCATGTCTCACTTACTGCACAGATGTCAGCATTCTCCAGGGTGAGAAATGCTTCCAGGAAGTGTAGTTTCCTGCTGAGACTCGAAGCATTCCTTCAGCTTAACATGAGTAGATTTTGCTATGTTGGAAGGTTTATCTGTTTGGCAATGCCCAAAAAAGGCACTGTAGGCGAGGATAATGGTTTGGCCAATATCCAAAAGCCTAGTGGCAACAGGTGAAGACTATCCCTGACAAAGCAGCATGGCCTGTTACTCATATTCTCCCAAGCTGATAGCATTGGACCCCTTTGGAGTGACACCAGTAGCTAAGCCAATTATGAAAGTCAGTCATTTTCTTTGGCATCACCTTTGGAGATGATAGAATTCTGCTCAATGCTAGGCTCATACCTGCCTGCAACATGTATTCTGAGAGATCAATCATCTCTCTCTTCTACAGTACAGGTAGGTACATCTCAGGTCATTTATGTCCACATGATTATGACTGAGTTGTACTAGTACTTATGGTTTAGTGACCCGGGTGCTTGTGTGATCTGATGAATCATGGCCCCTGACAGGCAACTAGCTGTAACCATGTCCTTATTTAGCCTGGAGAGAGGGACATCAGTGTGTCTCACAATGGAGTCTCCTATGACCAAATTATTAGGATGTGTGGTGTTACACCTTATGGGCTTGGTAGTTGATATACTATCAGATGTAGTTTTATGTGCTGTTGTGGGAGTTGTCTTATTTTTATGCATGTGGAGTTTCTGAGGACTGTGTCTGGGAGACCTTTGAGGTTTAATATGTTACACGTGAGTACCTCTGCATATGTGGGTCTATGTGTCTGGTCCTTAGTGAGTGTTTTGTGTGTGTATGTGTGTGTGTGTGTGTGTGTGTGTGTGTGTGTGTGTGTGTGTGTGTGTGTGTGTGTGTGTGTGTGTGTGTGTGTGTGTGTGTGTGTGTGTGTGTGTGCGTGTGTGTGTATGAGACTGACAACCTGTTTGGCATTTTTTGTGTCTGTATGTGAGAGTCTTGCCCCAGGACATTGTGTAACTACATCTCTCACATACTATACTTGCCTGGTTCACAATTAAGTGGTTGTCAATGAACATAAGGCAAATGCTGCATTGCCTCAGGATACCCATGTCCACCAAGCTGGCTGCAGAGACAGCAGTAAGGTGCCTCTCCATGGTTGCAGGTCCTTAATATGTACTTTACAAGGGAACAGAATGGGGGGTGTTTGTAATGGGATGAGGGGATGGTGTAGCACTACAGCTAACCTATGCAGTGATGCTGCTCAATGCATATTGTAACAATACAGGACTAAGATGCAAAAATATTTTGTGCATCCTCTTTTTCTAACACTCTAGCTATGGTCTGCCTTTGCTCTGTTCAAATTTTCATCTTCCTACCCTGCCCTCTTAAAATGTAACCTGCTTACATGAAGGTCAACCAAGTCTTAAGTGTCCCCAAAATGAATATGCTGTGAGGTAGAAGGCATGGTTCCTTCCTTAGCAGCGTGGGAATTGGAGTCCCATTCTCTTAATTCTCTGGAAATGGGAACTCGTGCCTGTATTTAGTGTCACTTCCTATTCAAGTTTCTATGTTTTTTTCTTCACTAAACTGATTGCACAGTCCTCTTCTTTTTGTTTAGAAATTGTGTATTTTGACTCATCAGGAATGCCATCATTACGGCTCTGTTCAAAGTTATCTTGTCTCTCAGTATATACCACCTTTTTGATTTCTGCTTCTATGTGTGGCTCACCTTCTATTTCAAAGTGACAGCCCCACCTTCTTTTTTCTTCTTGTCTAGTTTGCTCTCCCTTTGCTTCTGTGTATATGAAGACCAACCCTTTCACTGTTCTTCTCAGGGTTGCTTTCCCTCTGAAAAGAGTATTTAAGACATAGTTTGCCTTCAGTTTTCTGTTTCTTGCTCACAGCTATCCGAGACCTAGAGCCTTTCTTTATTTGAGGTTGCTATTTTACACTGACAGAAATACATTTAGAACTCTAACCAGGTACTGTTTGTCTTTAACTGCCCTAGCGAAATCTGTCTTGTCTACGTTTCTGCCATTTAGGATCTATCTGATGAACAGAATTCACCCTTTCTGAACCTTTTTGTTTTAACCTAAAGAAATTTCCATTGATGTCAGAGATGAAACCAATGGCAGAAAAATTCAACCATCCACTATTGAAATCAAGAATAACTTGTTTAGTTTTCAGAGGTTCCAACAAAGTCCTTTTATTTGGATCCACATGACAAAAGTATTTTTAGTTTTGATTTTATTTAAAAAAATGCTAAGCAAGTTATTACTGATTGAATAAACAAGGATGGTTGACTTTTCCTGACATTGGTTTTACTCTGATATCAGTGGACATTTACTCAGGTTACTAGCTTTTTGGTTACCACTGGTTGGTGTCTGGGTGTATTTGTTAGTTTATTATTTTAGCCTGACAGAAAGTAAAGAGTTCATTGAGGTGCAGCAAGGGAGAAGAACAGAGAAGTTTGTCTGTTAGGGGTGTGAATGGCACAGCAGAATATATGCCAATCAGTTCCTTCAAGCAGAGTATGCAAATACGTAAGCAGTCATCTCTGCTTAAACAGATGTATACACTGCTTGTAAAAACCAAATGGTGCATCCTCTACAGTGCCAACTATACCTTCTAACAGCTTGCAGTTTGAGTGTTTTCTTCCTGTACGGGTATGTAAAAGTTGCCAATCCATCTCTGACTTACAAGTCTGCAAGCAGTATGATGCTAAATATTTGCAGGTCAAGGATGGATTGGCAACTTTTATATAGTGCCAGTTGTGTCCTTGTCAGAGTGTGTGTGTGTGTGTGTGTGTGTGTGTGTGTGTGTGTGTGTGTGTGTGTGAGAGAGAGAGAGAGAGAGAGAGAGAGAGAGAGAGAGAGGCATAACAAAGAGCTCCAATGTAGCTATATAATAGCTCTTTGAGTTAAAATGAACTGACAATATTTTTTAAGTCTCAGCTTTAGATCTGAAGGACTTTTTTGGTCAAAAGGGAGGCATTTACTCCAGTCATTTACTAATATTTACTCCTCCTATTTTCAAAGTTGGGGATAGGCACATCTGTAGGCTTATTCACTTTCTTGTTTTTATCAGTTTTAATTTACTTAACTTTTGTTTGATCAGGGTTGTAAATTCTTCTTTTTTTTTTTAAACACCTTTGCTGAATTATCATTTGTGACACAGGCAAACTTACATTTATATAAAAGTAATGAAACCATATTAACAAGTTCACATTTACAAACATTATACATCACATATATTAGTCTATACACTGTAATTAAACATACATTACATAAATCGTTTAATTCCTGCCTTCTTTTAAATCTCATTCCTCCTCCAAAACATGTTTCTGCATGTATTGTTTCCACAGTTTCCATCTTTTCTAAGTAATTTACTCCTACCTTTTTACTGTTTGATAAAAAATTCTACTTCCTGTTCATTTATTTATGTTATAATTTTCACTACTTCAAGTATGGTTGATTTAGACTTTGATTTCCATTTTCTAGTGACTCCTTTTTTTTGCAGTCACCAGAATTAAACTTAACAAAACCTTACTATGTCTAGGGAATTCAGATTCTGTATCCCAGTTTAAAATAAAAAAGATAATAATTTCCTTAGTTACAGGCATTTACTTTGCTCACCCAGTATTCCTGACAGAGTACAACGTAGGCAATTTTTAAAGTGTATTAATTAAGAAAATGATACCTGACTAGCAAAGCACCCTTAAAACCAAGAATAAATATGCAAAGTTCAGAAGTAGTGGGTGCACCAGGCTGTAAGAGAACGTCCACCAAATATTCCAAAAGCTGTCCTTTATTAAAAACAACAACAAAGCCAGGCAGGAAAAGATAAAAGGTAAGCGCTTTCACGTTGATACAACGCTTCATCAGACCTTGAAAAAACATGAGCAAATGCATCTCTTTTATACCATAATCCATTGCTTCTCAATTAAAAAGGCTGCACTTTAATTAATATAATTAATGACACTTATAATGTCAAACAGCTCTAGATATATTACCAAGTTTATGAAACATATACATAGGTATATATAATAATATAAAGGCACATATATAAAA
The DNA here is from genome assembly GCF_019279795.1 of Protopterus annectens. Taxonomy (NCBI): domain Eukaryota; kingdom Metazoa; phylum Chordata; order Ceratodontiformes; family Protopteridae; genus Protopterus; species Protopterus annectens. The sequence goes on along the minus strand of NC_056731.1, from coordinate 1,125,662,080 downwards.
GACACATATATAAAAACATATACAAATAGCTTAAGAAACATATACATAGAGGCTACAACTAAAATAGGGGCTACGAATAAATAACATCAATGAAATATCAATGATTCAATGGTCTATTGGCCAGGAATGGCTTAAGGGATATTTTATCATTAAGCCCATATATATGGGCTTGTAGCCTCAGAATCCATTTGTTCTCCACCTCTTCTGTATAGGTTTTAATGTTCCCTAATCTGCTTGTTCTAATAACTGACTCAATGACCATAAATTTAAAACAATGTGAAATTCCTTTTCAAGGACATGTCGTGCTAATGCATTGGTTGTATTCTGTTTCTCTATCGCATAAATATGTTCTCTAATACGCTCGCGTAGTGTTCTATTAGTTTTACCAGCATAGAAGAGATTACAGTTTTGACATTGAGCGAGGTATATGACATCTCTAGTCCTGCAGTTTGCATAACCCCTGAATGTATGTTCATGTTTGGTAAAAGGATGTAAGAATCTATCAGTTGTCGCTATATATTTACATTGCCTACATGTTTGACAAGCAAAAGTGCCTGTCTTTTGTGGCTTAAATTTGTTTTTATTCGTTTGTTCATAGCATAGTCTCCTATCTAAGGACTTCATGTTTCTGTAAGATATAGATGGTCTAACATCTACCAAATCTCTTATTTTCTCATCCATCAGTAAAAGTTTCCAATTATTCCCTATAACTTGCCTAATTTGAGTATTAGTGTTGGTGTATGGAATAATGAGTCTATTTACTGTCGGATGCACACCTTCTATATTTAGACCTTCATTATCAGCATCTCTTGATAAAAAAGGTGTTGGCACAATGGGAACAGACTTTTGTATTTAATCATGCCCTGTTTTGTAAACATCTTAAACATTACAGTAGATTTGTTGACGATGTTTGTATTGTATGGGGGGGATCGGTTAATTTATTGACAGAGTTTGTGAGCTCTCTAAACTCTACGACTGATTTTTTACATTTTGAATGCAATCATTCCACTTCTGAGATTGTGTTCTTGGATGTTAAATTGGTTAAAGGAGCAAACTGTATAGATACAGAGTTACACAGGAAGACATGTTGGAGAAACAATCTATTGCATCGTAGCAGTATGCACCCTAAACACATTCACACTAATATTGCCAAGAATCAAATGCTGCGGGCTTCAAGACTAACCACCCAAGAGAAAACATTTAATCAGCAAAAAACTATACTTAAAAAGAACTTTCAAGAAAGAGGATATAAAGAAACTGAAATACATGAAGCTTTAACTCATGGTAATTTTCATAGAACAGGCAAAGGCACCCCTTTTTTATCAAGAGATGCTGATAATGAAGGTCTAAATATAGAAGGTGTGCATCCGACAGTAAATAGACTCATTATTCCATACACCAACACTAATACTCAAATTAGGCAAGTTATAGGGAATAATTGGAAACTTTTACTGATGGATGAGAAAATAAGAGATTTGGTAGATGTTAGACCATCTATATCTTACAGAAACATGAAGTCCTTAGATAGGAGACTATGCTATGAACAAACGAATAAAAACAAATTTAAGCCACAAAAGACAGGCACTTTTGCTTGTCAAACATGTAGGCAATGTAAATATATAGCGACAACTGATAGATTCTTACATCCTTTTACCAAACATGAACATACATTCAGGGGTTATGCAAACTGCAGGACTAGAGATGTCATATACCTCGCTCAATGTCAAAACTGTAATCTCTTCTATGTTGGTAAAACTAATAGAACACTACGCGAGCGTATTAGAGAACATATTTATGCGATAGAGAAACAGAATACAACCAATGCATTAGCACGACATGTCCTTGAAAAAGGAATTTCACATTGTTTTAAATTTATGGTCATTGAGTCAGTTATTAGAACAAGCAGATTAGGGAACATTAAAACCTATACAGAAGAGGTGGAGAACAAATGGATTCTGAGGCTACAAGCCCATATATATGGGCTTAATGATAAAATATCCCTTAAGCCATTCCTGGCCAATAGACCATTGAATCATTGATATTTCATTGATGTTATTTATTCGTAGCCCCTATTTTAGTTGTAGCCTCTATGTATATGTTTCTTAAGCTATTTGTATATGTTTTTTATATATGTGTCTTTTTTATATATGTGTCTTTATATTATTATATATACCTATGTATATGTTTCATAAACTTGGTAATATATCTAGAGCTGTTTGACATTATAAGTGTCATTAATTATATTAATTAAAGTGCAGCCTTTTTAATTGAGAAGCAATGGATTATGGTATAAAAGAGATGCATTTGCTCATGCTTTTTCAAGGTCTGATGAAGCGTTGTATCAACGTGAAAGCGCTTACCTTTTTATCTTTTCCTGCCTGGCTTTGTTGTTGTTTTTAATAAAGGACAGCTTTTGGAATATTTGGTGGACGTTCTCTTACAGCCTGGTGCACCCACTACTTCTGAACTTTGAATTTTTAAAGTGTGCCAACTCATTAAACTCCGAGAACATATGTTCCCAGATACCCCTTTTTTTCCCCATTACTCCATCAACATTTTCTATCTAAGTGAGGAAAATTTCTTTGGAGTCTGCTTAGGGAATAGAAATACCTGTGCAAACACTTCCCGGCAAAAATCAAAAATATTCTAGATTTTGTTGGGTTTTTCCCCTTCTTTTTTGTTCCCGTTCCCCACACTGCAAGGGTGGTCTCTTAAAATAATTGCCTTCATTCATTCTAAATGCATTTCTCTATTTTGTTGACTTAATTGAAACTATGAGTGTGTGTTTTCCAACAATGTATTATACTTTCTCTCCGCCGCCATCTTAATTAGGAGAGTGTGGGTTTTTAAGTACACAGTGCTACATTTCTTCTTCCTTATCAGTACCACGGTACCACTAAGCAACAGCCACAGAATTTCTAGTGGATCTGATAGTGTTTCGTCTTGGTTGTGAGGATGTGGGTCTTCTTTAGTACCAGTTTCCCTCCCTGTATTAATATTTTAGCACCGTGCTTTACTCTCTTAATTTGATTAATTTTCTTAGCATGAAGAGTGCAGACCTTAGTAATAGGCTTTCATAACTGCTTGCACATATCAACATCTTTGGTCATAATGCAATTAACCTGTGAGATACATGTTTATATCTGAGTATCACCTTGCTCATATCTCATAACTTTGCAAATAGAGGAAAGTCTTTTCGTATCACTAAATCATATTCCATGTCAGGAACCGTGGTGATAGGTGCTACCACATTCTGAAAAATAGCTTGCATATCTGCATGCCTGCATGATAACTGCATCATTAAGTCATCGCTTACAATTCTCACTATTACCAAGACATGTTATTTAAACAAAAGTGTCTTCTCTGCCTGCACGCAATACTGACCCGGTGTGACCACACTACATTCTAATTCGTCATACATTCAATTCTGATAGATATAGCTTAAGACTACCTGTATTTTCATTTTCCATGTTGTTTCATGCATACAGTCTCACTGTAGGCTTTCATAGTACCCATCTTTTTACTTTACATGATCTTGTACATTTATTTGAACATGTTCTAGCAATATACCCTCTCTTATTAGACCACAAACATTTTAGTACTATACTATTTAATATCATCTCTCTGTTTTAATTATTTCTACTTGCCAAGATTTATACAGGTTACCAGTTTTATCAAAACTAGACAAAGTGTTTAACACTAATGCACTGGAAGATATAACATTTTTCTCAATCTTTAGTGTTAACAAAGATTACAGATCCAACCAGAACACTTTAGTATCACTGAATAAAATAAAACTTTCTAGTAGCAGGAACACATGAAATTGCACCAACAGTTCAGTTGATTACTTTAGTTTTCTGACTTTCCAGGAGCAAAAACACAACAATAACAAAAAAGTTTAGATGATTACTTTTGTTTGCTAAGTTTCCAGCAAAACGAAAATACAGCTGCACTTGGAAAAGAAAAATACATAAAAAGGTCTAACACATAACACAAGATTGCCTCTCTCTTTTACGGGAACTGCAACAGCAGAAGACAAAATCATCTCTTCCTTTTAGGTGAACAGGACTTTCCTCACACTGGCAACACTAGACTTCAGGACCTTAGCAATAATAATCGGTGCTAAAATGCTCACCACGATCCACCAGTGTGGAAAGTTAATGCAGCTGGGACATTGGTCTTCATATATATATATATATATATATATATATATATATATATATATATATATATATATATATATATATATATATGTGTGTGTGTGTGTATGTATATATATCTATATATATATATATATATATATATATGTGTGTGTGTGTGTATATATATCTATATCTATATCTATATATATCTATATATATATATATATATATATATATATATATATATATATATATATATACATATGTGTGTGTGTGTGTGTGTGTGTGTGTGTACATATATATGTGTGTGTATATGGATTCACTTTAGAAGCTCGAAATACTGAAATATCGAATTTCAGTATTTTGTGCTCATAAAGTCGAATCCTGTAAAGATATACATCAGAGTACCTTGCTGGGCATCCACTGAAAACGGGTTGCGCTAACCCAGTTGGACTATCCCAGTAAACAAATGTCAAATAAATAAATACATGAATAAATACATAAATCAAATGGGAAACACTTGTGACCTTTGTTGCTAAGTGTAAGAGGCAGATGCACTCAAAGCTTTGTGCAGCAGCCTATACAAGTTTATAAAGCTACACTGTCTTTCCATGACTAAGTATTTCTAAAGTTGGTAAGAGGCAGAATAGTATGATTTACGGTATACTTTTATGCAGCTTGGCATGCAGAGGATGATCCTATGTCAGATGTATAATTGTTTGATTTCTTAAATAGCTGAGCTGCATATCACAATTATTTGAGACTTGTAATCATAACAAAGCAAACAGCTGATGAACAGCAAATTCAAAGTAATGATTAAATGTGACAACAGCAACACCATTTCAGGAGGAAGTCATATTTATACATCTATAAAAAGACAAATAAGTATATTGTTATGGTTAGATAAGGAATAAGATATAACCAAGTATGAAGTTATGTGGAAATAGTCAAATACTTAAACATAGTGACATTCAAGAAATGATCAGATACTTTGGACTCTGAAAATACAGATGACATAATGCAATTACCTATCTTGAAGTGTTCTTACTATAGGTTTTCAAACATATGGAGGGTTAAGCAGACAAATGGACAGAGAGTTAATTTTCTGTTAGCTTTTAAAGGGAATTCACATCCATTATGAAACAGACTAATGTAAAGTGTTACTGGGAGAGGAAAAAAGTACAGTTGTGTACACTTACCATAAATGTAGATGTTCGAGTGTATTCACTGTTGCAGTCATCACCTGTTTAGGCCCAGACCACGATGTTCCTTTCCAGAACAGCAGGGATAGCTAGAGGCCTGTGCTGAGAAAAGTTTAAAAATTCCCTGAGTCTCTTTTTGGACTGTGGGTAGTCCTGGCACTCCCAGCGGAAATGCTGTCTAAGGGTATGCAAGGTTTCACCAAAAGAAAAATCCTCTGGTGGGGAAGCAGAGGGAATGGAATCCTCCGCATCAGAATCCTCATAGGTAGATAAAGGTAGTAGTAGTCTTCTTTCAGCTTTTCCCGGTTAGGGGTCGCCACAGCGGAACTCCGGTCCGCTCATGATTGGTAGTTGATTTTTACGTGCCGAGTTACCAGCCCTGACGCACAACCTTCAATGAAAGTACGCCCATTCACGCATGTCTCCACGCAGAAGATGCTCTAGCTGAGAATCGAACCGGACAGCGTCTTACTGTGAGGTGACAATGCTACCGCAGCACCACGTCCTGGTAATCAGAAGGGTCAGAGTCATCAGACTCATGATCTGAAGAATAAGAAGGAAAATCAGTTCGAGGTATTTTAGAGGGGGAAGGTAGGCTTCCCCTAATTAAAATAATAAGGTCTTCAGCCATTCTAAGCATTTGTTTCTGTGGCATGGGGGCCTAAGAATATGCTTTGATCATTGGTTTTCTAGGCGTGGTGCGAACTCTGGGCCTGAGAAATTTGGTGTTTTTGGTTTGAAACGAAGTCGTCGGTTTAATATGAACATCGGAACATATATTATGAACATACATTATATAAAGCAATTTTATAATGGTAATGTGTAAAATGTGTCCTCCCTGTGGTCACGTGGGTTTGCTCCGGTTTCCTCTCACATCCCAAAGACATGCTGTAGGTGGATTGGACACTCTATAATTGGCCCTAGATATGAGTGCATGTGTGTGTGCCTTCTGTGGAAGGTTGGGCACTGGGCTGGCAACTCGACACCGTAAAACTCCACTGCCAATCATGAGCAGACAGGTGATCTACTGGGGTGTCCCCTAACTGGGAAAAGGAGAAAGAAGAAGATGTGAAATCATTATACACAAATATAAAAATTGAGAAAGGTTAGGATGATGGGGAAGGGTCCTAGAACCTCATTTATTTGCCAGCTGTTGGAATATGCCTTAACACACAACTATTTTGAGTATGAAGGAAAAATGTTTTTGCAGTTGGAAGGGACAGCAATGGGGGTGGCATTTGCCCCCTCATATGCAATATTATTTATGTCCTATTTTGAAAATGTGTTTATATATCCAACAAGTTATGAAGAATAACAGTTTTATATAAATGTTTTATAGATGACTTGATATTTGTGTGTAAAGGGGAAATGCAGGAATTTGAGTGCTTCATGAACACATTAAATTAAAACACGTTTGGATTACAGTTTACTTATAGAATGAACAGAGAAAGAATGCAATTTTTGGATGTTGAATTTGACATTGATATAGAGGAAAGTTTGCAATATAAACCATATCATAAGGAAACAGCAGCAGAAAGTTTTTTGGAAGCTAATAGTGCACATCCCACAGATTTAATAAGATCTTTGCCTTATGGGGAATTCAGAAGGATTTCTACAAATGCATCTGATAAAAGTATATTGAGGAGTGAATTTGATAAGGTAAAGAGAAAATTGGGGAAGAGGGGATATGGTGAGAATATTATGCAGGTGGCCTTGTATAAGCTAAGGGGAAACAGGAAGTATAATGAGGACAATTTTGTCAGAAGACATGCTGGTCATACAAAGGAAAATAAAGAAGGGGTTATGGAGGTGGAGCCTATTTTTGTGTGACAAAATTTTCTCCACTGACATTCAAAGTAAGAAAATTGATGGAAAATGTGTGGCCTGTTATTAGAAGGGATGAAATGGTAGGAAAGCTGTTCCCAGAAAAAGTTACTATTTCTTATGGTCGGTTTAAAAACTTAAAAGAGTTACTAAAATCGAAGAATGAAGACAAAAATAGGGATAGAAATTGCACTTTCCCATGTGGGGCCTGCTAAATATGTAGTAAGATCAAAAATGTAGACAGTTGGATGATAAATGGTAAGACGTTTTGGATTAAAAGTGAATTTAAATGTAATTCATGTGGTGTGGTCTACATCATTGGATGTGGATGCACACCCATAAAGTGGTATGTGGGGCAAACAAAAAGAAAGGTAAAATTGAGAATATTGGAACATTTAGGTGACATAAGAAATAAAAGGATGAAAAGTCTGATTGCTGAGCATTTTTGGACATCACATGGGGAGGATATTGACAGTTATTTTCTTTAGTGTATTGGCACGACCATTTGGGGGGGGGGTGATAACATAGGAAGTGAAGCATTTAAAAGCAGATTGGTAAAATTGAAAACAAAAATTATTATTAATCTAGGTTCTTTATATCCTAGAGGGCTGAATTTGGAAGTAAACTGGCACTTATAAGATTTATGTACAGATGAATAGATAAGGAAAAATAGTAAATGTCACATTAATAAATTTTAAGAGGTTAGTAGGAAAAGTGTAGTGGCACATTTAGTCATTGTTAGTGGGATGTAACTTAAACATTGGTAGGCACTATAAGCATAGGACATTCAATGGAAAATGGTGAAATGGAAAAAGTGATAAGGTATTTACATATATTATATAAAGACATTTTATAATGGTGATGTGTAAAATGTGTAATAACTTTATAAAAGTGAGGGGTGTTTTTTATATCTGTGTGAGGCACCTTTAACATTTGAAAAATTAAAGTCATTATTAAAAGGAAGTGAATGTATTTAACTACTTAGCACTGTAATAAGGGGGATATAAAATGGCTACTGAATGTAATGAGGTTATTCCTTTGAAGGCTGATGGAGCCGAGGTACCAGAATGTAATGTGGAATAAAGAATTGTAGCCGCAGCTGTGCTCTTGCTTGGTTTATTTTATTTTACTGAGGAGAATTCCGGTGTTGTGTTTCCTGGTTTCAGCTGGGGACTGTGGTTGTTTGTTTCCAATATGAACATCGGAAGGCCCGAATACACCCTAAGAAGCCGGTGCCTGCACAACAGCTCTGGACCTATCCAAGGTAGAGACATCCGCAGGTTCCATAGTCAAAGAAGCATCTCGCAGCATACCGGATTCCAAATGGGTCTCAGTAGAGGCCTGCAAATCTGTAGAAGCGGGTAAAATGTGCTACGAAAGCACCTCACTGAGTACCGGCGGACTGGCAACTAGCTTAACGGAAGCGTCGGTGGCAGTTTTGGACCTATGTGGTCTGTCTCTGTGTTTATCCTTACGTTTTTTCGGAAAATTGGTAGCCAGATGGCTTATCGAAGCCATTTCGGAATATGGAGAACGAGAGCGAAATAATTTAGTGACAAAAATAGCCTGACGATGAATAGTTCGGGCCTTAAACAAGGTACAAAACCGACAGTGAGGAACGCCATGGTCTGGGCCTAAACAGGTGATGACTGCAACAGTGAAACATGAAGAACATCAATGTTAGTGACTCATCAGGTACTCCCCCTGCCTTTGTTGCCAGAAAGATCACAAGACTATGAGTTCTATCCCCATGCAAGATATCTGGATTCATATCTCAGCACTGACAAGGTGGTGCACCATGAAGGAAATGCTAACTCTTGATGTGCCATCTTTCAAATGATGTTTTTAAATGAAGTGGGAATTTAAGGAATCAAACCCAGCACTATAAGGTGAAGCTTGTCAACAGCTTGTAACCTTAACCTTCTGAACTAAAAGTAGATGATAATGACCTCACAACATAGCTGATGAAAAGATGAAGAATTTCCAGGAGCTAAAGCCAGATTTCTCTTCTTCAGCCTGCCCAAAGAAATGTCACAAACCAGGTTAGATCCAGCTTGGCAACAAAATGAAATATGTAATTCAAAACTAAACAAACCTTAAAGTACACTGTTAAGATCTCCTGCAATAAAAAATGCATGCAATAAATAAATAAACACACGCACACACACACGCACACACACACACACACACACACACACACACACACACACACACACACACACACACACACACACACACACACACACACAAACAAACAAATACATAAAATCAAACATCAACCACATTCCAAGGAAATTTGATTTGTTAAACCTCAGGAATGGCCTTAACATGAGAACTATGGGGGATAAATTCACTCTAATGTTCAGCAAATTGTGTTTTGTTGAAATGAGATCAACAATTTTTGAGATAATAACAATCTAGTTACAGATATGAGTACTCCCATATTTATATGTATGCGATTATAATTATTTATTTATTAACTGGAGTAGAACGCTGATCTCAATGGACTATTTTCAAGCTCAGTCTGGAAGAATACAGTAGACAAAAAATAAAGCTAACATTTCCAAATGGATGCATGCATAATGATAAAAAGTTAAGAATGTTTTGCAAGCATGCTATCAGGACCATTACAAATACAACTATAACTAAAAAAACTGTCAATCTTAAAACTTTAAGACAAGTTACACAGCCAGCTCAAAAGGCAGCTTACACAATAATAATATTCAATATTACTGCATATACAATTAGATGTGAGGGGAAGAGAGAAGGTAGAATGGAAGGAAACCTAAAACAACCTCATCATACTAGAAGACGTCCTCTCCTGGGTATCAGCAAACATCAACTTGGAAATCATCATACTTGGTGATAATACTATTACATGGGAAACCATAACAGTTCATGCAGCACTCATTCACTGAACTGGTATGACTTTACACAACTTATTTATATAAAAGAAAACAAACTATATTAACATGTTCCCAGTTACAATCATTATACAGCACATATCACTTGCAGATCACTAAAGCCAATAACTCTGCTGGTGAAGCACTATTCTCTTGCGCCATAGCCAAATTATGGAACTCACTCCCACCCACAATTACCTCCGTACCATCATGCACCAACTTCAAAACTTTATTAAAAGCGCACCTAAAAACATGCTGGCTATGCCCTTGCAACTCCCACTCTAATATCATCCACCCCATCCAACTACTACCTTTCTTTCACCTCCACTAACTACCTTGATGATAGCAAGCTCAGATACTCATAAGCCTAGTACTTATTATACAGCAGGAACTTCTCATTGTTACATTTGTTAATGCCTGTTATGTACTTCACAGATAAAGATTCTAGTTGTCTACTGATGTACTATGTTCTTCATCTGTAAATACGTTGTAAGTAATTTCTATGTTAAATTGTTAATTGCTATGTAATCCAATGTAACTACTGTCTGTTTATTTTACTGTGGAGCTTTTCTCCCCGGGCCTCCGCTGAAAATGGACCCACGTCCAGTCGGACACTCCCGGTCAACAAATTTAAATAAATAAATAAATAAATAAATATATTCTTTTGCATAATTAACATCAATCCAACAGTACATAAATTGCTCAATTTCTGCCTTTCCTTAAACCACACTTCTACTCTAAAACATTATTCTGCATGTATTGCTCCAACAATTTCCATTTTTTCTATGTAATTTGCTCCTACGCTTTACCAAAGATTCCACTTTCAGTTCTTTTATCTATGTTACAAAATTAATACTTCCTGTACATCTGGTTTAGACTTTGATTTCCATTTTCTAGTAATTGCTTTTTTGAGCAGCTACCAGAATTAAACGTAACAAGGCTTTACTATGTCTAAGCAATTCAGATCCTGTATCCCAACTCAAAAAATAATTTCCTTAGTTGCACCCATTTGCTCAACCAATGTTTCTGACAGATTACTTTGAAGGGGATTTTTAAAGTCTGCCAACTCATTACAGTCCCACCCACCCCTATTGTGCCTTTTTTAGGCAGTGTCAAAATAACCAACCTCCCAGCATAAAGTACTCTCTAGATAAAGCCAAGGTACTGTTGCTTAATGCTAAGAGTCTAAACACTTCCTGGAAGCACTCCTCACTTTGGAAGATGCTGACATCTGTGCAGTCACTGAGACATAATTCAAAGGCACAGAAAGCACCCAGGCTATGCAGGGATACAACGCCTTCCATACGTTCAGACCATAAACTGAGCATGAAAGAACCAAACGAGGAGGTGTATCCATCTTCATTAAGGATACAGAGGTAATCCAGAGGGCTTGATTGAGGTCTGATATCCTACCTGTGACCCAGAGGGTGACAGGACTAACAAGAAATGGAGTATAAAGGATTGGTCTAGATAAAATCACTTTAGCTAGTAGATATTGGAGACTCTCTCTCTCTCTCTCTCTCTCTCTTTCTCTCTCTCTGATACTCTCCTAGTGGGAGGAATAAAGACACCTTGTTGAAGTTTTCCAGTAGTTTATTCAGTTAAGCAGGTAGATGGACAGGTGTTCTTATTCTAATACATTCCATTCAACAGGTCAGTTATTTAAAGGCAGTTACAGACAATGGTGGGAGGTTCCATGGGAATTGACTGGTGGAAAATCTGGGAGATGGAAAAACAAGGCGCCAGTCTCAAAGCTTAGAGGTTAGTCCCTTATTTGAATATTCCAAAAAGACCTGTGAGAACTTACCAGCTCATCAGCCTGTGAAGCTTCATTTTTAGTTAAAAGGTTTTATGTTTATTTTTAACGATTAGCAGACACAGCATGACACACTATGAGCTACAACTATAGATCTATATTCAAGAAAACACTTTCACCTGAGCTTCATCAGGTCCATCTAATAGAGTGGTTTCCACTTTGATAATTGAAAATGCCTGCTTTTATGAGGCTGTCACCAGACTTTATTAGTCTGTTTTGTATCACATATGATGAGAGAACAAGCAATCAGTACTTTGAAGACACGAGAATCTGATCAGCTGATTAGGAGTGTAACACTACTGAATAAACATCGTTAGGAATGACCTAGGCAACAGAGCACAACTGCATAAGAAGAGCTTACCTAGAACCTAACATGGGTATAATGGAACCCGTGGAGACAGTTGAAGCTTTCACAGCAGTCTGCAACACTGGCTCACATAAACAAAGTCCTGGAGGAAAATACTTCTAGTATAACCAGATGTGGCATGCATGGTCCAAAGTTCCCCAGCAACAAGGTGGGGGAAAAAGCACTGTGATGGAAAGAATCAACACAGCAGTGGTAGGATGATCCGATTTCCATAGGGACCTAAAACATATTATTAATAAACGAGACACCCCATCAGATGTAACTGTTGTTAAGCCTGTAAGATCGGGGTTTTCAATGGAAGGAGTTAATTCAGGGAAGAAATGATTGACAGTACTGTGTCTATGTCTGAGAAACAGTTGTTGAAAAGTTATGAACTTCCATTAGAAGGAGACTTAGGGAGGATTTACAAAGAAGGATTTACAATAGGCATAGTTCTCCGATGCCAGTTTACAAAACTTCGTGGAAATAGCCAAACAGGCCTCATCCTCACTGGCAGAGGGTGTCTGTATTTGGAAAAAGAGTTGTTGTACAAAAAGTGGACTTCCAAATACGGGCTAGTGGAAGAAATGATAGACTCATAGGTACTTACTATGTGTGCAGTCCAGGAGGCCATTACTAAACTTAGCCCAAATTTCCAGTGTCCTCATTCCACTGTCTGGTTAGGTGACCTGCTGAAGATCACAAAGTAGACAAATGAAGGCTGAGAGATTCAAATCCTGTACCACAGGAAGTAGCAGATTAATTGCTAATGACCTTAATCCTCTTTATCAACTGCCAGACCTGCAGGAAATGGTGGTCCCAAGAACCTGTGTTAGGCACTTCCAGCCATATCCCATTATATTTCCTTTTTCAGGCTGTATAATTAAAAATTATGCAAGAAAAGGCTTATGCAAAATTTCTACTGGCCAAGCATTACAAAAGATCCAAAAGGATATAGCAAAGCTTGAGATGTAAACCCAGAGTGTATCCAGCTGTAGAGTAATATATAGGCACAGCGACTCGACAACCAGTTAAAAGGGTAGGGTTATCTACTACGGCAAACAGAAGCTAGGTAGGAATAGCAAGTTTTGTTCCCATCACAAAACTCTCAGAAAGTCAATCAAAACAAGAAACGATGTGAATGTGACAAGAGATGTATCTTCTACCTTAAGCTTTGTTTTTTTTTTTTTGAGTCTTTCAACAAAACCTATTTCAGTATTGGAGGGAGGGAGCTGTATGAAGAGAACTTTAAACATGGGAGAGTAATCTATTCGTTCAAAGGAAAACATAAGATGGCTTTCTAAACCTGCATTGAATTAAGATAAAACTGAAAAATGCATTGTACTTTTTTTGCTTTTTTAACACACTAAAGAAAATGTGTAAAATGGTATATAACTGTACATTTCTACTATGGAAATATAGTTCAAAATGTAAGTAAACTCTGCTTCTTAACTGAAAATTTGCAGTACAAGTCAAATGTTCCTTTGAGGTTGCTGTGCTATGTAACATCATAATGATGCTTTATTTGAACAGTGTATTTTGGGAATCCCCCCCCCTCCCCCCCAAATTATGTAACTGTGAAATTAGGAAGGCCATGTTCTAAGATTCAAATTAAAGCCACAAGAAGTCTCTACAGAACTTGAAACTAGGAACTGCCACCGGTACCTATTGACTGATGGGACATACCCTTGGTACAGAGGAGCTATTACCTGTAAGGACTTTTAATGTTTTATTTTTTTTTTTGTCTTAAAAGCCAGCAACAGTAGTGGACAGTATATATTTTAACCAAAAGTAGACAGTTTTAAGTTTATATGTTAGATACATTTTCTTACCATTATTTGTGTTTTTAAAATGTTTTACTTTCAGGTAGCTGTGCAATCTATTTATTTTTTGCATACTGTTTGCATACTTTGTTGAAAAAAAACTTGAACTCATTTACTTCAAGTAAATATTTTTTTTATTTTATGTGTTTGAATTTTAGTAACTGATGTTTTATTTACTTAGCCTATGGATTTATACATTTTCCTGTTCACCAAACTGTGTGGTGCCTGTCCTTGGAAGAGTGGTTGCTCAGAGATAATATTAACCATATGAATAATTAAAGGCAGTCTTATTGAAAGGGTAAACAGTAAGGTATGCTACCATTTATCAATTATCCTCCCATTATGAAAAATTGTGTGTGTGTGTGTGTGTGTGTGTGTGTGTGTGTGTGTGTGTGTGTGTGTGAAAAATCAAATCTCACAGTGTGTGTGTGTGTGTGTGTGTGTGTGTGTGTGTGTGTGTGTGTGTGTGTGTGTGTGTGTGTGTGTGTGAGCTGCTTGCAGAAGGAAAACAAAGCACTGGTTTCACAGAGAGGATGCTGGATGACTTGGCTTGGACACTCAGCTGAGGACTTAACCCTGTAGCTGTGCTAGTGGGGAGCCTTATTGGGCCCTGGAGGGGAACAGATATAAAGAAATCCAGACCCCGGGCTGATTGAGTTCCCTGTGTGCTCTAATGCAAAATTGCATTTGGTGCAGAGAACTGCACCTGGAAATACTGTGTTTATCTATTTCTATGAAAGGGAATGTTACCCACAGGTTTCAGTGGGGAGGATTGAGGTTCCTTGATCACTGGCCCAGAGAGGGGTCATCACAGCAACTCCAAAATTAGAAACCTGCATTTATGTTTTTTTATTGCTGCATGTAGGTCAGTGTGATATTGTATTAACTGTGGATTCTACTGATTAATGCTACTGTCTTATCTTTTATATTCAAATTATATGAAAAGCCATACTGTGTAGTGAGCTGATGTAAACTCTTTAATTGACTTTTGTGCAGTCACTGAACTAGGCCTTGAATTAATGCATTTTTGATCAACAAAAATAATTTGTTGTTGTGTATGTTTAAACTAATTGATTGTTATTAGCTAAATCCACTTCAGCATAATACCAAGGACATATAAGACATATTTATTTGCTTACTTACCTAGTGACTGTTAACCAGGGAAATAGGCTGTTCCAATGGCCAATGTGAAATTGTTTGATCTCGCCGTTTGTCTTACAGTCGGCCACATCACCAGCTTCGCATCTTCGAGAAAGCTCGAGGCACAGTGCTATCCTATGATCCTCCGGTGTCAACCCTCAGATCTAGTTTGCCACTAGCAGCAGATCGCATACTGAGAGGCTCTGGTCAGTATATTTTCATTATATTTCACTTTTTTCGAAGTTGTAGTTTAGAATTAGTGCTTAAAGTAGTTTTATAAGTAGTATATAGTAGTGTAGAGAGTGTTAGTTAATAGAGTGTGTTTTTTCTCTTAGATAAAAATAGTTTAAAACAGTTAGTATTTACCTCAGTTAAGGCCTTGGATTTTTCTGTCAGGATTGACAGTAATTTTTATATATTATTGTAGTTTTTTGCCTTAACTTTTTTCCCATATACTTTTATATTACATAGTTAGATAGTGTTAAACTGTTTGTCTATTATTATTATAGATAAATATATATACATATACTTATATGTATAGTGTGTGTTCCTATATATTAGTGTGCTGTGTTTTTTGCTATATTTTTTCATAATCATAGAGTTAAAATGTCTGAGAAAGCCAAATCAGGTTTCAAGAGGTGTCAGTGTGGACAAAAGATGTCCATAACTCATAACCATTCCTCCTGCATCTACTGTCTTGGCCCTCTCCACTTGCAGGAAGACTGCTCCATATGTCATTCCTTCAGTGGGAGGGTAATGCTGGAAAGACGCAGGAAGTTGGTTGACAGAGGGTTGCTAAAACCCGAATTTCAAGAGGCCCTGGACAAGACCGAACAAGTGTCCAAGTCTTCGAAGGGGTCGAAGTCTTCAAGAGTGTCGGAGCCTAAGTCCTCGGCTCCGAGCACCTCTTTCCAGATTCAGACGCTGGCTCCAAAGACCTCGGGGTCGGGCGTCGAGTCCTTGTCTCTGATCGAGACTACCGTGTTGGAGCCAGTGTTGGAGTTACCACTGCCTTCAATCCTTCACTCGGTGATGGCTTCGGCCCCTTCGACCCATTCTTCCAGGCCGCTTTCCGATTCCAACATTGACCGAGTGGTACAGAAGCTAATGGAGAACTCGGCTCTGTCCAAACTCATCGAAGTTTCATCCCAGTTGGTATCGAAACTCGAGACCCTTCCTACCCCTTTGACCAATCCTCCTCCGAAACCTCTCGAGTCGTTGGAGCCAGGAATCGAAGAGCCGATGAGTGTAGAGCCCTCGGTGCCAAAGCCTCCAGCTGTGCTATCGACACCTTCAACCTCGACACCCTCGGAGCCAGCCAGGGGGTCTCGGAACCGACGGTCTTTCCTTGGTTCCGTGGGGGACAGTCGAGCCGAACTTTCGGTTCTGACTCTTCCCCTCGGAGCCTCGGCTCAGATCAGTTCGGTTCCGTCCTCAGGGTCAGAGCCCATGGCTCTGGTTCTGGAGAAGCTATCGGCTTCTTCAGAACCGATGGCGTCCTCGGACCAGGGCACCGGTGCCTTCGACATCATGAGGAAGGTCTTGTCTGAACAGACACTTACATCATCGACATCTTCTTTTCCTTCCCCAAAGGGTCCGTGTTCTGCTTCTGTACCTTCGGTCCCTGCTAAGCGTTGAGACCCAATGCCTTAGCAAGCCCCAGAGGGAGCCCCTACTTCCTCGGAGGCATCCCTAGAAGCCCCATCTGAGGATGTACCGAGGAAAAGATTGTGCAAGAGGAGGCACACAGATTCCCCACAGGAATCTCTAACATCGGATACTGATTTGGATGAAGCAGAAGGGTCCCCACGGTCCCCCTCTGAAGATGTCTCTTTTGCTGACATTTTAGAAATCTTGAAACAGAGGGGAGATTGGCAATCCCTTACCCCTTCTACAGACGAATCGGTACTGCTGAAGGCATTTGGGGCTCAACCTTCTACCTCCTGGGTGACCCCACCGTTTGACGAGCTAATGGATCTCATAGCCCGTAGAGCTTGGGAATCACCTGATACAGTGGAACCAGTCCCCAGTAGACCTAACAAATATATCATGGCCCCTCAAGACAAGAGTTACCTTACTAAAGGAGTTCCCGTGGATACTATGGTGGTGGCGGCAGCAGCCACTAAAAAGGAAATGTCCGAATCATCTTCCTCTGTCCATCCTCCTAATAAGGATTCTAGGTTGATGGACAGGTATGGGAAGCGCGTATTTAGTTCTGTGACTTTCTCCATGAGATCGCTCAACTACCTTATGCATTTCACGCGTCTACAAAGAGATCTCCTTAAGGAACTCGGAGATACTCTCCAGGGTAACACAGATGTTGCTGTCTCTGAAAAAGTGACAGCACAGCTTAATACCCTCAACTCCATAGTGAACTCGCCCATGAGGCTTATTTCATACGCAGCCGAAGGATCGAGTTGAGCGGCAGCTTCAGCGATTGCTCCGAGGAGGCAATCCTGGTTGTGCCTATGCTCCTTTGCGGAATCTTTCAAGTCTTCCTTTACAAACGCCCCCTTTGATCGTGCTTCCTTGTTTGGCCCCAAAGTAAAGGAGACCCTCACTAGGTGCAAGCAAGAAGGGAAGACCCTGTCTGCCGTAGGGGTCCATTTTTCCGCCCAGTCTAGACCATACCCCAAAGGGAATAGAGGTGGAAAAATGTGGTTCCAAAAGACTCAGGGATCCTTTCAGCCCACTCAGAGTGATTCCCCCTCCAGAGGCAGAGGGGGGCAAGAAATGGAAGACACCACCCAGGCGGCAGAGGGGGTCCGCAAAATCAGGGCGACAGAGAGACTTTCTCTGGGAAGCCCTTCCAGCATTCCTGAGTGCAGGCCCGGCTGTCCTACTCTGGAGGCAGTCGGGGGTCACTTAGCTTTATACCTGGAGGCCTGGCTAAATCTCAAATCAGATTCCTGGGTAAAAAGCATAGTTACCAGAGGCTACAATATTCCCTTTATAAAAACCCCACCTGCCCCCAAAAAGCTCCCAGATGTTCCACCCAGTCTGCGAGACCAGGCAGTCATAGAGATAAAAAGGCTGCTCGAAAACAGAGTCATCCAACCAGTCCCAGCAGACCAATACAGGATCTGGAACTTACTCAAGATTCTTTTTAGTTCCAAAGAAAACAGGGGACTGGAGAATGATTTTGGATCTCAGCAAACTCAACACCTTCATGGAGAAGGCAAAGTTCCGGATGGTCATGCTTCAGTCGATACTTCCTTTCCTACAGGAGGGTGACTGGATGTGCTCTATAGATCTCAAGGACGCGTACTACCATATCAAGATGGCCAGAGCATCCAGAGATCATCTGCACTTCCGGCTAGGAGCCAGTCACTTCCAGTTTCGTGCTCTGCCCTTTGGCCTCACCACAGCCCCCAGGGTGTTCACCAAATGCATGGCAGTAGTAGCGTCTCACTTGAGACAGATGGGATTCCGGGTATTTCCTTACCTAGACGACTGGCTCCTCTCCGCCACCACCGAGTATCACCTTGTGCAAGCCAGAGATTACACCATCAACCTTTGCTCCTCTCTAGGCATAACAATCAATTTTGGAAAGTCTGCACTATCGCCCTCACAGTGTATCTCATTTATAGGGGCAGATTTGGATACTTCCCTGGCTCAAATCAATCTCCCCCCATTAAGGGTATCAGCCCTCATAACTCAAATTATTATCCTTCTTCAGAGCAGGAAAGTCCCTGCATGACAAATCTTACGAGTCCTAGGAATGATGGCAGCCGCTCTTATTGTAGTCCCCCTAGGCAGAATGCATATGAGGATTCTTCAGTGGATGCTCTTCGCCCAGTGGTCATACTGACAGCTCCCACTGTCTCACCAGATCCTAATCACAGACTCTTGCAAATGGGACCTCCTTTGGTGGATGCACAGTCATGATCTAATAACAGGCCGACCGTCCGTATTACCCAGTCCTACAGCGACTGTGACCATGGTCGCTTCCCTGATAGGGTGGGGGTGGGGCTTTTTCAGGGAAGAACAGTCCAAGGTCAATGGTCCAACTTGGAATACAATCTGCACATCAATGTCCTAGAGCTGAGGGCAGTGTTTCTAGCGTTGCAGCACTTTCACAAGTCCTTGCCTCTGGGACCAGTGACAGTTTAGACAGACAACATGTCAGTAGTCTGGTACATAAACAAACAAGGCGGAACCAGGTCCTATCCATTGTGCAGAGAGGCCCTCAGGATTTGGCAATGGGCTGTGTCCACCGGACACTTTCTGATAGCAACGCACATCCCGGGGACATCCAACGTGATTGCGGACAGGTTGAGCAGAGCCATCCTGTTGCCCCACGAGTGGTCCCTCAAACTTCAAGTAGCGGAAATGATTTTCCGCAGATGGGGCCAGCCTTGCTGCGACCTATTTGTATCCCCATTGAATGCCAAATGCAGAAGCTACTTTGCCCTACTACCCCCTCTGGGGGGTGCACCCAGGGATGTACATGATTGGCCCCTGGGTCTCCTTTACGCTTTTCCCCCTGTCCTGTTAATCCCCAAGTTCTTGCAGAAAGCCAAACATCTGGAAAGGACCATAATTCTGATAGCCCCATTCTGGCCTCGACAAATCTGGTTTCCCTTTCTTCAAACTCATCAGGTGGATGAACCGTGGATTCTGGACCCAGTGCCAGACCTGTTGACGCACTTGTCGGGAGTTCCCCACACATCTCTCAAGTCCCCCAAACTGACAGCTTGGCTGCTCCGCTTCCCGTCTTAGCCAGGTCAAACTTACTGTCCCCTGCAGTTCAGCAGATCATTGTATCTTCCCATAAGCCATCCACGAGGAAGTTATACAATAGCAAATGGAAGAATTTTGCGTACTGGGCCTCACAACAGGGTATAGATCCATCAGGGGCTCCAGTACACAAGATATTAGAGTTTCTTTCTGCACTCTTTCAGGCAGGAGCTTCCACTTCCACGATAAGGGTTCAACTGGAGGCTATATCCAATTTTCATGTTGGTCTAGGAGATAATTCTCTCATGTCCCACAGACTTTGCAAAGCCTTTATGAAAGGTACCTTTCACCTACGTCCTCCTTTTTGTGATCCAGTCCCCCTGTGGAATCTTAACCTGATGTTATCATGGCTCATGCTGCCCCCATTTGAACCAGCCGCCACAGCTCTTCTCAAATTTTTATCATGGAAGACGCTCTTTCTGGTTGCTATCACTTCCGCTCGGAGAGTTTCAGAGTTGCAGACTTTGTCTGTCCGGCTCCCATACATGATTTTTCACGCAGACAGAGTAACATTGCACACCAATCCATCCTTCCTTCCAAAGATTTGTTCAGTTCAAAACATTAATCAATCTATTGAGCTACCCACCTTCTTTAAAAATCACTCTAATAAGCTGGAATACATGCTGCACAAGTTGGATGTCCACAGGCAGCTGAGATTTTACTTAGACAGGACTAAGGAATACAGAAAATCAGACCAACTATTTGTATCTTATGCTGACCAAAAAAAGGGACAAGTGACAGCAAAAGTTACTTTATCCAAATGGCTATCGGGTTGTATAAATTTCGCATATGCAGAATCAAAACAACAGCTCCCCTTTAATCCTAGAGCTCATTCTATGAGGGCAGTTGCTACTTCCTTGGCCCATGCCGCTCGCTTACCATTAGATACCATTTGTGCGGCGGCAACCTGGGCGAAACCACATACCTTTATTACCCACTACAAATTATATAAAAACTCCAGAGACAGGGCTACATTTGGTCCCACTGTTCTCAGGAATGTTCTCCCTTGAGCCACCCAGGATAAAGGAGCTAGGGACGCTACCCGTGTGTAAGAACAAATGGCGAGATCGAACAATTTCACATAAAGAAGTTATGTTCTTACCATAACGTTCCATGTGAATTGTTCATCTCGCCTTTGTTCTTACATTCCCCCCCTCCATCCCCCGTCCTGTGGTCTAGGAGAACGGGCATGTCTTGAGCTGAGTTTGGTCTTCTCTACATGTGGGTGTTCTTGAGCTTCCTACTGTACTTCAGGTATGGCATCTTTTCTCCTCTACTTTATGATACAGTATTAGACAGTGTGGTTGCATTTCTGTGCGCTAGGGCGCAGTAACTAGTAGGGCTCTTCGAGTGTTAGCAAACTAGATCTGAGGGTTGACACCGGAGAATCATGGGATAGCACTGTGCCTCAAGCTTTCTCGAAGATGTGAAGCTGGTGATGTGGCTGACTCGGAGCTGAACCCGTGTGTAAGAACAAAGGCGAGATGAACAATTCACATGGAACGTTATGGTAAGAACATAACTTCATTTTTTCAACCCTGACACCATTTACAAAGTATAGTCACAGTTTAAGATATATTGTGTTGCTATTTACAGTCAAGCTAGAAACAACATAGTATATAGAATGATTTCCAAATAATATACAAGAGTTATATACATTCTGATTCTATTTGCTGAAACAGCAAAGATAAAATCTACTTATTAAAGTTACATACACATCGATGCTGGTCAATGACAAAGAAAGACAGCTGTTTCAAATCACAAGCTAAACATACATGCCAATGTATGAGCCAATCCTGAGTGAAAACATGTGAACACACTGCGACAGCTGTAATAGAACTTGTACAGAGAGTACAAAAAACAATTCCATTCACAAAGTGTTATATATAAAAACTAAAAAAGTAAGAACTTTTAGGTCATGTATTTCAGAAGACTAGCAATAAATATCTTTTTTTCTTAAAAATGTACTGTTCAAGTAACTTCAGATATACAGTATCTCTATACTCCCTTTCCTTGGCAAAGTTGCTGATCTGTGCAGGTCAGAGCTAAAGAAACATGTGGCACTAGGAAGCATGGCCTGCATGTTATACACCACACAGACAGGACCAGAAGGGAGACATGTGGCACTGGGAAGCATGGCTTGCATGTCAGTATACCACCTTATACACCACACAGACATGACCAGAAGGGAGACACGTGGCACTAGGAAGCATGGCTTGCATGTCAGTATACCACTTTATACAGCACACAGACAGGACCAGAAGGGAGACACGTGGCACTGGAAAGCATGGCTTGCATGTCAGTATACCACCTTATATACCACACAGACATGACCAGAAGGGAGACACATGGCACTGGGAAGCATGGCTTGCATGTCAGTATACTACCTTAAACAACCACACAGAGAGGACTAGAAGGGAGACAAGAGGGCAAGGTTTTCTACAGAAGAACAGCAATTAAGTAAACAGAGTTGATGAACAACCAGGGAATGGAAACACACCAGTGTTTTCCCAGGACACACACACACACACACACACACACACACACACACACACACACACACACACACACACACACACACACACACACACACACACACACACACACACACACACACACACACACAGTGAGCATTATTTCTCGATCTCCTAATCAAGGAGGAGAAGAAAAAGGCAGATTAATGAAAGGATGAATTATCCTTG
This sequence comes from Protopterus annectens, assembly GCF_019279795.1. Classification (NCBI taxonomy): domain Eukaryota; kingdom Metazoa; phylum Chordata; order Ceratodontiformes; family Protopteridae; genus Protopterus; species Protopterus annectens. The sequence continues at coordinate 1,125,639,442 of NC_056731.1, read as the reverse complement.
GTATGACAGAATACAGAGAAATGTAGTTGTAGTGGAGGTACACACAACAGTAACTCAGAACTTGACCATGAAGACCTTTACTACAGATATATATATATTGTTCTCAATGCCCACATGGGGCATGTCTGAAGCAAATTGCACTACAGTCATTAAAGAGAGGTCAATCCTGAATATTCTTTCACTAATGGGGATGAAGAGAAAATTTTAGAAATAAATATAAGTGGCTATATAGGGAGGAATGACCACCATACAGTATGCTGCTGCATAAATGTTGCTTCTCAACTCAGTCTTGTATGGAAAACATAAACAGAACCAGATTTCAGCTGAGTTTTCTTTATCAAGACCGCTAAGTATAGTTTTAACAGTAAGTAGTCAGTGGGGGGGACTTGTTAGAAATAAAGACTGCTGTCAATCAAGCAACACTGTATTGCATGATACCTTGTAAGAACAAGAAAAAGTTTAGTTGCCAAGGGGATAGCTAAAATGCTGACTGTGACAAGGATGGCATTTAGGAAATAATAATAGTAATAGTAATAATAATAATAATAATAATAATAAAAACAACTAGTCAGATAACTGGGGCAGAAGGAGGCAATAAAACTGAAAGTGAAAGGACTAACACTGAAGAAAAGATAGCAATGTAATTGGAGGTACAGCAAGAAGCACAAGAAAACATGGAAGAGATACTGATGCCTGACAACACCAGGACAGAATGGACAGAGGATGAGAAACACGAGACAGAATTACTAAGTAACAACTGCTAAGCATTTACAAAAACGTGATGAGGAGATGCTTGTGATAGACATATGATGGGAGTAACTCATTCAAGACACGACACAGCAGAAAAAAGCCTGGTAGAAGCTTTAAAACTTAAAATGGATAAGACAATGGGGCTAGATTGACCTCACCCCCAGAGTACTAAAGAAATTAAGGATGAAACCACTGATACAAATCATTGCAAGACTGGGGTAGTCCTGCCATAGTGAAGGAGAGTGGAAACATTAATGTATCACAAGAATAAGAACAGAAAAGAAACAAACATAGGAAGCTATAAATTAGTTAGTCTGAGCTTCGCATAGGGAAAATGATGGCATCCCTTCTGAAAAAAAGATGCATTCCATACAGTGAGATTAGTGGTGTGCAGGACCTACTGTAGCATGGATTTCAAGCAAATAGATAATTCCAGGCAATCTGATAGTTATGCAACAAAGTAATTGAAGTAGTAAAGTAAGGAGACATTACGAATATGTTTTATCAAGGCATTCGACACAGTAATTCACAAATATACAAGAGCTACATAGCCTTCAAGTGCTGCAGCTTGGTTACCAAGTTGCAGGCATAACAGGTTACAGAAAATGAGTGTAAAAGTGCATTTGCATAAGGGGCTGAGGAGTTAGCAGTGAGCTGTAGCAAGACTTTTAATTCTTTTTGCCGTGGATCATTCTATTATTGGGTTACATACGTTTTTCTGTGGTAGAATAGCTGTTCATATGCTCCCACTCTCCTCAATGCCATGGACTCTCTTAGTGAGAGTTCCCTAGGTGATTAATCCTCCTAGGGAAGGGCCAACAGCCTCTCCCATACTGCTGGCAATGGATTTGTCAAAGGCGGTGAGTGAGCCTGACAGCCATCTCTGCTGCTCACAGAGGCTCGCTTAAGCAGGTTGGATCCCTGTGATCCCTGCATTTTCCCCATATCATAAAAGGGGTGATGTGAAATACACTATGCATTCAAAATACATAACTCCGCATATGACATCATCCAAGCCCTGCCACCCATAAAGACACCAGCTCCATGTGATCCCTGGTTCACCAGAGATTCTAATACTTCATTGTGCCCAAGACATATGTTCCTCATCCATTCCCCAAGGAAAGGTGAACATGTTTAAGCCCCATCATTTCTTTCCACCTTCCTAAGCCCCAAAGGGTGCCCAAGCCACTAGTCACATGCAGGTCATCTGTCTCCCATTCAGGGCTTTGTCATGCTATGCCAATGGTCAAATGCAGTTCTCCTGACTCTCATTTAGGGCTTTGTTATGCTATGCCAATGGTCAAATGCAGGTCTCCTGACTCCCACTCAGGCCTTTGTCATGCTATGCCAGTGGTCAACTGCAGGTCTTCTGACTCCCAATCAGGGCTTTGTCATGCTATACCAATGGTCAGATGCAGGTCTCCTAACTCCCACTCAGGGATTTATCATGCTATGCCAATGGTCAAATGCAGGTCTCCTTACTCCCACTTAGGGCTTTGCCACTCTATGCCACTAGTCAAATGTAGGTCGCCTCTCTCCCAATCAAGGTTTTATCATTCTATGCCAATTGAGCTTGGTAAAAGCTGTAATAAGAATTATAAAAGTGCACTTGTCTTCTAAGATATAGTATGTATTGTATAAGTGAATTAGTACAAAGGAATTAAAATAATGCATTTTGAAAGAAGAGATCCATAGAACAAGTACACAGAGAGCAATATGAAGTACTGTCAACCACAATGGGAAAAGAGATTTGGAGTTACTTCTTCTATGAGTTTTATTATGAGCTGCATATTAAAATAATTACAAAAAGATGATAAAGTATAAGGGTAGCAAGATGTCAATAAGAGAAATTGGAAAGTTAATACCCCTACATACTCGTGGTGAGACACCATCTTCAGTACTGTATGCAGCACTTGTGACATCATCTCTGCAGTGCAATAATAATGACTGAGGTTGCTCTGATAATGGCCACTAAGGCAGTACAGGATTGGCATGGGGGGGGATAAAGGAGCCTAGAAAGCACACTGATGCAAAGAGGAGAGTGTAGGGGAAAAGAGAAACATAACTTCAGATGTCTAAAGGGAATTAATAAATCTCAGGAAGTAATTATATGTCAGAAATACAATTGCACAGCAACAAAGTGATAGAACCTGGATATAGAATATCTTGAGGTGGATGAACAGAAGTATATTTTTCGCTGACAGGATTGAAAATGCATGGAACAACTGTTCCAAAAGGAGGTGTATCAGTAACAGTGGGATACCTCAAGGTAACAAGGGACAAATAACCTATTAAGCAATACGATTAAGCAGATGAATTTTACAATAACTAATACCTGAAACAATGTTTATAACTTAAGAAATTGATGGAACTCATCAGCAAGTATGCCAAATGTGTCATGTATACCTAGACAGAATTGTTACTGCATAGTGTCTAATTATTAAGTTATAAACATTTTAAAATGGAGTGAAAGGGCATTATTATAGCATGACAGAAGCACATCTGGTGATTTCAGTCCCCATTTATGTGTCACAGCAGCTGCCAAGCTGTACTTTTCATTAACTCCATTTTAAGTGTGACTGTGCCCCACTTAACACCCCATACCAGACCTCTAATAGGGAGGATGCATTAAGAGGGGTGCCAGCCTCCCTTAAGAACAGCATTAACAATAATAAAGTTCTATAGCCAACTACAGCACCCTATTCTGAAAGTCATGCAATGATCCCCACTGTCCTATTCTCAAACTAATTTAGGTGAGAGGCTAGCTATGGTAAAATAATGCTGTAAGCTGACTTTCAAGTTAAACTACAATGGTTATGCCTCTGCAGGGTGAATACAAAGCAAATTACGTGAGCCCTAATGATGCTTATCTGCCAACACTTTCTAAATTATTGGAAGAAATTAACAGAGACTGATTAAAATGACATATTTCATCATGAAACTCTTCACCATTGACATCGGTGATAGTAAAGTGGCATTTCCAACCACTGTATGCATGAGCCTCAGTGTCCTAACACATGTTTTCTGGTGACCTGGCATTCTATCCACATGAAGATGAGTATTGAGTCTTTTGCCACTGAGAAGACTGAAGTTATGGTTGTTTGGTATGTGAGGTGACAAGATAAACTACACCCTAGTTCTCGGCCTTAATATCAGTTACTGTAAGGGCTAAACTTGATTAAAATACATGAGAAGCTTCAACTTACGGCCTTACCAAAAGACCCCCATTCATTGGGGATCTTGTGAACTAACCATCGTTGGCTTCTCTTATAAAATAGCAGACAGTCACATTTAAGTTAAAAATGTCTTTCAACACTTAACTGAAATCAGCAAGCCTCTTCTAGGGGCACATTATATATGCTTCTCTCCAGGGGCAGTTTGCATAACCATTATTTAGAAATAATATCTTCTTATTCATAGCATGGAACATAGCATGGTTTTACCTTCATTTTTCTTTACTCTTTCATGCCTCTTTATTTCCCATGAATTTCATCAGATCTTTCCTATCATGTCTGTTCTAACACTTGTCATTAACTAGTTATTGAATGCTATTTAAATAATCTGTATTACATGTCCATTGTATAACTGAATCAGAGGGTGATGCTGTTATTCTAGATTGACAATTCTTATGCTAATTATGCATAATAATTTACTGCATGTATTCTAACCAATTAGTTCTACACTTCTGATGTCTATTATGATCATCTCTTTGATTTATTATGATTTGTGATTATTTCATAAGCAATATTTGTGGTCTTGAAGCCTCTGGCATGGGATCCTGGCTTTTTAAAATGAGTCCTCAGACCAGTCTATGTATCTGTTTAACAAACAATCAAATGACTAGATAAACAAACCACACTGTTTCGACAATTTTTGTTCCTGATTTTGGATGAAATGCATTTTTTATAAAGCAGTACCTCTCAAATTGTGAAGGTAACCTCTGTAGGTGTTCTACACCTGTCTCTAGAAAAGCCTAAACAAGTCTTGAAATGTGTTTGCATGTAAGACAAAGACAGCTACAGATTTAATATCTGAACCACTGTCATCAGTATTTGAAGTAGAGGTTACCAGACAAAGGGCAAGTGACCTTAAGTGTGTACAGTAAGTGTGCATTGCTGTCTTGCGTAATAACCTACATCTACCATATGCACGTTAGTTCTACAAAGAAACTGTACCAGACATCCTTGCTCAATTCAAGAATAAAAAAAAAAAAACAAAGATGCCACAGAGAAAACACCGGGCACTACCTTATTAGTCAAAAATAACAACAGCTAAGCACTTCTATTCCTCACATATCCATGTAGGATATTTCTCTCTGTTTTACCTATATAAAATGATGAACAGCTTCGGCATAATGTAACATAACTCCTTTTGTGCTGCAATTAAAATAGAGAGAAATTTGGAAGAAAGAATTTATGCAGCATGTTCAAAATGTATTGTTCAAGCATGTGAATAAATTTCAAGCATATACATTTTAGTTTTTTTAATCCCACAAATCCCAACTACAGATCACAGTAATAACCACAGACTTCCAAGGATTTCACATAACTTGCACTGGGCTCATTTCATTTCCGTCTTTCCTAACAGATGGTATCTGAATCTTGGAAAGAATTTCATCTGCTCAGATGTGTGCACGCACGTGCTCACACACACACACACACACACACACACACACACACACACACACACACACACACACACACACACACACACACACACACACACACACACATGTGCATGCACATACACATGCACACACACACACGTGTGCATACACGTGCACACACATACATGTGTGTATACACACACACACACACACACACACACACACACACACACACACACACACACACACACACCTGGGAAATGCTGGCACAGATTTACCTGCTGTGCCCCCTTCTGTCCAGAGTATAAGGTAGTTATCACTGCCACCAGATACTCCACAATCAGCTGTTCTAAGGCCCTTAACAAAGGATGTCCAATTATACTGTGTAATATTAATACTAATACAAATAGTAGTAGTTGACCAATACAGCTAGGCCTTCAGGAGTGGCCCATGCAGTATCACCCAATAAATATAAGCACGCTCAAAGGTTAAATACTTTCTAAAATGACCAGCCACAATAAAACTTTTAAATATATTTAATAATAAATAATAAAAGAACACGAAAATACTCAATATAGATTTACAGTACATTGATGGACAGACTAGACTGAATCTAGGAGAATTACTATTCCCTACATAATAGAGCAAGGCAGATAATGTGGTGAATGGTCCTTCTTGTTGTCAGGCCCAAGACAGAATACTCAATACTGAGAGATTTCTCTTTGCAGTATCTAAAATTTCCAAGATGGCTGTCAGAATTACCTCATCTAGGTTCTCACACTATTCTCCTTTGAAGCTTGAGGCAGGATGTTAGCATAAATGTGATAAGGTGCATATCTAAAGTTTTGCTAATGTTTATGGCAGTGCCTGAGACTTCCCCCCTTTTTACTGAGCTAATGAACAAAGGCTTCTTCCAGACATGCTGTCTCCGGTCCTACTCAGAACTGTGAGATAAGCACTTCCATGGCCCAACAGGTGGCCCAATTATCAATATTTTTCTTAAAGTATGAAATAAGCTAGCTGAATAATCCATCTCTTCCAGTGTCCTTTGCTAACATATACAGATACAGTCTCACATGTATATTCCTTCTCTGTCCAGCAGGACCCACTGTTGATAGTTTTTTTTAACACTAGTAACTTTACAAACACATTTTGATTTACAAATTCCATACAGTTCTAATACATTTGCAACATAAGCATTAGTGCAAATCAGTTTGATATTCAAATGACATACAGTTCTAATACATTTATAACACAAGCATCTTGTATATCTTCTTTTTCTTTTGGCTGCTCCCATTAGGGGTCACCACAGTGGATCTTCTGATTCCATTTCTTTCTGTACTCTGCATCTTGCTTTGTCACACCAACCACCTGCATGTTTTCTCTCACCACATCCATAAAACTTATCTTAGGCCTTCCCCTTTTCCTCTTATCTGGCAGCTCCATCCTTAGCATCCTTTTCCCAATATACCCAGCACCCCTCCTCAGCACATGTCCAAACCAATGGAATCTCACCTCTCTGGCTTTGTCTCCAAACCATCCAACCTGAGCTGACTCTCTAATATACTGATTCTTAATCCTGTCCTTTCTCATCACACCCAATGCAAGTCTTAACATCTTTAACTCTGCCACCTCCAACTCTGACTCCTGCCTTTTTGTCAAAACCACCATCTCCAACCCATATAACATAGCTGGTCTCACTACCCTCTTGTAGAATTTCCCTTTCACTCTTACTGGTACCCGTCTGAAACAAATCACTCCTGACACTCTTTTCCATCCACTCCACTCTGCCTGTACTCTCTTCTTCACCTCTCTTCCACAGTCACCATTACTCTGAACTGTTGATCCCAAGTATTTAAACTCATCCACCTTTGCCAGCTCTACTCCCTCCATCCTCAACATTCCTCTATCCTCCCTCTCATTCACACACACATATTCGGTCTTAGTCTTGCTGACATTCATTCCTCTCTTCTTTAGAGCATATCTCCACCTCTCCAGGGTCTCCTCAACCTGTACTCTGCTCTCAATACAGATCACAATATCATCCGCAAACATCATAGTCCATGGGGACTTCTGTCTGATCTTATCTGTTAACCTGTCCATCACCATTGCAAATAAGAAAGGGTGCAGAGCTGATCCTTGATGTAATCCCACTTCCACCTTAAACACGTCTCCCACTCCTATTGCAGACCTCACCACTGTCACACTACCCTCCCACATATCCTGTACCACTCTTACATACTTCTCTGCAACTCCCGACTTCCTCATACAATACCACAACTTGTCTCTAGGCACTCTGTCATATGCTGTCTCTAAGTCCACAAAGACACAATGCACCTCCTTCTGACCTTCTCTATACTTCTCCATCAACACTCTCGGAGGAAACATCGCATCTCTAGTGCTCTTTCCAGGCATAAAACTATACTGCTGCTCACTAATCATCACCTCCCTACTTACCCTAGCTTCCACTACTCTTTCCCATAACTTCATACTGTGACTGATCAATTTTTATCCCTCACACACAAGCATCTTGTATATATCATGTTGATATTCAAAGGACATATCATTCTTTACAGAACTCCAGCTTGCTATGCTGGCACTAGCCAATATTATCACATCTCTCTCCCCTTCAAAGACACAACATAGTTTTCCAAGTGACCCTTGAGAAATGGGGGCTTGAGAGAAATAAGCCTATCTGGGAATATGTTACCACATTCCCTGTCTAGAGAGTCCATCTGCATTGGCATTGCTGATCCCACTACCATGCTGTACTGTTGTGTCATACACCTGCAATCCTAAGCTCCACCTTAATAACTTGGCATTTTGCTGGCTGGCCCTCTGCAGCCATTTTAAGGGATTGTGGTTTGCAACTACAGTGAATTTCCTTCTTATTCCATACAGATAAGGCTGAAGTTGCTGCAGTGCCCATACTATGGCTGGACATTCCTTTTCTACAGCTGCATAGCATTCCTCCCTGGGTTGGAGTCTATGGCTGAGATATTCCCCTGGGTGCTCTTCTCCCTCTCAGGAAAACTGGCTAAGTACAGCCCCCACCCCATGGTTTGAATCATCAACCTGCACAACAAATTGTTTGCTGTAATCTGTACTGGCTAACACAGGGGGCCCTCCCAAAGCTACTTTAAGCTTCTGGAATGCCTGCCCACATGCTGGGGTCCACACTACCTTACCTGGCCTGGTTTTCCTTGTCAGGTCTATGAGAGGAGCAGCTATTGTACTGTACCCCGCTGTCCCTAAGAATGCCCTCACCTACTTTTTGGTAACAGGACAGGCCATGTCTGAATGGCTTCCAGATTGTCAGGCTCTGGCCTGACCTTTCCACTCCCCACTCTATGTCCCAGGTAGGAGACCTCTGTCATACCCACCTGACACTTACTGGGCTTAATGGTCAACCCTGCCTTTTGCAGTCTGCCCAGCACCTCCCTGACATTCTGAAGGTGCTGTTGCCAAGAACGGCTGCAGATGCAATATTGTCCAGGTATGCTAGGGCATAATCTCCTGCTCCTGCTAGGATATGATCTACCAGCATCTGGAAAGTTGCTGAGGCATTTTTCATCCTAAAGGGCATCTTCGTGAACTCATACAAGCCGAAAGGAGTCACAAAGGCTGACCTTCTTCTAGTGCTGTGAGTCAAGGGCACCTACCAGTAGCCCTTGGTCAGATATTTAGCCTCACCCAACTTCTCTAAGGCTTTATCTGTCCTAGGCAGGGGGTAAGCATCTGACTCTGTGTGACTAGCCTTCTGTAGTCCACACAGAACCTGATGCTGCCATTCTTCTTTGGTACCAGGACCACTGGGGAGGCCCATAAACTAATAACCAAAAAAGATTCCCAGGTGAAACAGGCTGCTCAGGAGCCAGAAACCAAGAATGAAATGTTTATTTAAGCTTTAAGTGAAAAAAATCATCTTTTCATCAGTAAGACTTCTTAAGAATACAATAAACCCACTTAATCAGTTCCTATGTGTGTGTGTGTGTGATTGTGTGTGTGTATATATATATATATATATATATATATATATATATATATGTGTGTGTTTGTGTGTGAGTGTGTGTGTGTGTGTGTGTGTGTGTGTGTGTGTGTGTGTGTGTGTGTGTGTGTGTGTGTGTGGGTCTACTTTACAAGAGCGAAATATCACTTACCCGAAACTCATAACACCAAGACGAAAAGGTTGACAGCACTAGCACACCGATGTCCTGGAACACCGACTTACCACTCCAAATAAGTAAGTAACCTCTTGGCCATCCTAAACAAAAACGTAAACAGAAGAAAAACAAACCCATCCATGTGGGGGGCTTTGCCCTCACACCCCCACAACTAAATATACCAACTCCAAGATTGCACTACAGCAGGGGTAGGGGGCAAAGTTCAACAGGATGGCCAAGCAGTTACTTACCTGGAGTGGAAAGTCAGTGTTCCAGGACGTTGGTGTTATGCAGTTGTCGGCCTTTTCGTCCTGGCATTTTAAAAGTTGGGTAAGTGAACATTTGGGTTTCTGAAGAGACCCATAATGTGTGTGTGTGTGTGTGTGTGTGTGTGTGTGTGTGTGTGTGTGTGTGTGTGTGTGTGTGTGTGTGTGTGTGTGTGTGTTTGTGTGTGTGTGTGTGAGCACTAATCAACTGATAGCCTTAAACAAATTTAATTGTGACAAAATGGAAACACCTGAAGTGAAGTTTAAAGAACACATCACTAAAATATTTTTCCTCTGACATAAAAGAGGCTGAACTACTCCTGGAATCATACTGCAAGCAGCATTAGCAAAGTCTGCTTCTTCCTCCATAGTCAGAAACCAAAACCACAAATCAAATGAGGAACCAGGAAAAAACAGAACTAATAACCAAAAAATATTCCCAGGTGAAATGGACTGTTCAGGAGACACAAACCAAGAATGAAACATTTATTTAATCTTTAAGTAAATACAAATTAGCTTTTCATCAGTAAGACTTGTTCAGAATATAATAAATCTACTGAATCAGTTATATATGCACTAATCATCTGATAGTCTTAATCAAATTTAAGTGTGACAAAATGAAAATGCTGTTGGACTCCAGGATTATTCCCAGTTCCAACATCTCCAGCATCTCCTCCCTCAGAGTCTGTCTGACTTGCTCAGGCACCCTGTAAGGGGCCTGCTTGATAGGTCTTTGGGGTTCTGTATCCACATGGTGCTGCACCAGGTGGGTGCACTCTGGTTTCCCAGTGAACATGTTCCCAAACTCCTGTAACACTGTTTGGATTTCTCGAACTTGGGTAGGGGATAGCCACTGGGACATTGCTACCCCTTTCACTAAGGGTGTCAGCCTGAGCCTCATTGAGGAGATTAGTCACCAAATCCTCCTCAGACTCGTCCTGCCATCCACTGCAAATACTTAGCACAAGGGCCTCCCTATCATGGGAAGGCTTCATCATGTTAAAATGGTACAGTCTGTGCCCCTGCCTAGCAGTTCTACCCTGTAGTTAACATCACTGACCTTCCTTACCACTTTGAAAGGTCCCTCCCAAGCTACCTGCAGCTTACTGTGTCTAACAGAAATGAGCACCATAACCTGTTGTCCCAGAGCATACTCTCTGGGTGGAGCATTCCTGTCATACCAGACCTTTTTCCTGCTGTTGGGCTCCTGCCAGATTCTCCTGTGCCAAGCCCATGAGCTCCCTAAGCCTTCTTCTGAGGTTTAGGACATATGCCACAACAGACTCCTTGTGGGATTCACACTAACCTTACCACTCATTACAAATCATATCTAAGGGCTCCCTCATCCCATGCCCATATAACAACTCAAAGATTGAAAAACCTGTGGATTCCTGGGGCACCTCCCTGTATACAAACAATAGATGGGGCAAATATTTGTCCCACTCTCTCTTAAACTGGTCTGCAAATGCCCATAACATGGTCTTTAGCATAGAGTTTAACCTCTCCATAAGACCATTAGTCGGGGGGTGGTAGTGGTGGCCTTTAGGTGCTTCACCCCACAGCGCTCCCACAGACAAGCCAGCAGGTCTGACATGAAATTGGCATCTCTGTCAGTCAGTATTTCTTTTGGGAAACCTACCCTGCTTAAAATCTCTAGCACAGCATTTGCCACCTTCTCTGTCTCAATGGAGGACAGAGTCAAAGCCTCAGGGTAGCTAGTAGCATTTGTGGAACTTGGGTTACTTAGATGCCCCACAATATCCATAGCTACCCTCTGAAATGGCTCCTCAATATCAGGCAAAGGCATAAAAGGAGCTTTGACTCTGTCTACTTTATGGCACTGCTCACAGGTCCTGCTGTACCCTGTTACATCCCTGGCAATCCCAGGCCAATAAAAGTGCTGCATAATATGTCTCTTGATACAATTTATGCCCATATGACCTGCAAAAGGAATGTCATGGGCTTTGGCTAGAAGTGCCAGATGGTAGACTCTTGGCACTCCCAAATGCTGTATTACCTCACCTTCTAGCCCTCCCTCAGGGGTCCACTCTCTATGCAGTAACCCTTTGTTCCAGTATACAGACTCACATTTTCCTTGAAAATCAGGCATCTCTCTAGCTACCTCCTTCAAGCCTTGTAATATAGGGTCTGAGAGCTGAGCCTGTCTCAACTCTATTTTTGTGACTTTTCCCAGCTCCCCTTCCACAGGAAGTCTGGTATCTTCCGACAGTAGTGCCTCACTGTCAGCCTGAGTACTACCACTGACCTATGCCCTTGCAGTTACCCTGCCCAAGGGAACATCAGTACCTACCAGCAGCTGTGGTTCATCTTCAGGCTCACTTCTATAGGGTAGCTCCCTTCCTGAATTAACCACGTCACCAATCCTGGCTACAGGGGTGCAGTCTGTCTGGGTTTCCTCCAGGTTACCAGACCCACATGCATGCCTCCAAGCCTGACTGCATGTCACTGCATGCACATAGGGTACTACCTTATCAAAATCATTCCCTATCAAGACATCTGCAGGGATATTCTCAAACACACTTACTTATTTGCTTGCTTGCTTCCTTTTCCCCCCTCCCAGTCAAGGTGAACCCTGACCAAAGGCATTTGGAATGAGATCCTTCCTAAAGCTCTGACTAGAGTGAACTGCCCAAACAAGTACTGCTCCCCTTTAACAACTGCAGGTTTTACAATGGTTATATCAGAGGCTGTGTTTCTCTAGCAATGGCCTGTTTTCCATCCACCAAGATAGGATACAAACTCTGGTGGTAGTTTGATACCCCTGTTGTCTCCAGACAACTTACCACTGGCATTCTGTTACTCCCACCTGCTGGATCCCCCATCTTCTGTTCCCCACCTTGCCTCTGTGGACATCTGTTTGCTACATGGCCCAACTAGTTACATTTAAAACATCTGAACCTTGGCCTTGGCCATGTACCTGAACTATTGGCTTCCCCTGTTACTGGTGAACTCCATTGAGGTGGTTTAGGCTGCCTCCCATGTGGTCCCTTATATCCATGTGCAGCACTGGGTATCCCCTTCCTATGCAGTGATGCCCTGCTTGCTAAGTAGAGATCCCCTTTTCTTACCCAACTCATATGCAGAGTTGCATTCCCTGTCTGCCAACCAGATTCCCATGTTCTCAGGCAAAGTGCTAAGGGCTTGTTCCCTCATCAAAAGGTCTGCCAGCCCTTGAAAAGTGGTGACCTGCACCCACTCACCCACCTATGAAAATAAGTGCTTAGTTCAGCAATATAATCACATACACTTCCATCTGCCTTCTCTCTATGCTCACAAAACTTTTTTTTCTGTAAGTCTCAGGTGTTAACTGAAAACATTGTAATAAACAGTGCTTAACTTTATCATAAATAGCTATACATAGCTATACAAATCATAGCTAGCTACCACCCCCCAAATCTAACTCAACATGCTCAATCCACCTATTTGGACCTCTTTGAATCTATCACGAGTCAACCCTTTACCCTGATCCTGGGTGACTAACTACCCAAACATAGACTGGAAGAACTACTCATGCCAGAACACAAATGCCCAGAGATTCTTCAATTTTGTCAATGCAAATGCTTTGGAACAGCTAGTCGATACCCCCACAAGAGGTGATAATATCTTGGACTTGGTATTAACCAACATGAGTAATCACTGCAGCATCCCTGTAGTATCATCCTCCCTGGTAAGATCCGACCATAAACCGGTCACTTTCAAAGTCACCATCTCCCATGACTCCCCTCTAGCTAGGGTCAAACAAAAAAACTTCTCCAAAGCTGATTACAGCCTCCTGAGGGATGGTATAAACAACTTCATAGCCCCCTCCCCATCTCTAGGAACTGGCACCAGTATCCAAAACTTTACCAAAGCACTATATGAGCATTTATATAGATGCATGGAATCAGGAATATCTGACAGGACTAAATCATCCTCCACAAGGAAGAGTAAACCTGTCTGGTGGACATCTGCAATAAATAAACTCTACAACAAAAGGATAAAATTGCTGTCCAGGACCAAGAAGGAGTAAGTGCCCAATTGGAAGCAATCTCTGCTTAGCCTGAGCAAGCAAATAAGAGCACTAGTGAAATCTTCCAAAGCAAATTTTGTGTCCAAATTGGCCACATCTACTAGAGACAATTATAAGGTTTACTTCACATATGTCCGCAGTCTCAAAAGAACACCCAGATCTGTTCACAACTGTTGGTCAAGGACACCACATATACAAATGTGGTAGATATAGCAAACTTGCTGGCTGACAGATTCAGCAAAAACTTCACCCCTCTGTACCCCCGTCAGTAAATCATGGCATTCCCAGTACCTGCCCCCTTCCCCTTATATCTAGGGAACAGGTCATCACTGCTCTCTCAAAGGCAAAAGAATACTGCCTCCATGGGACCCAATAACATCCCAGGCTGCATCCTACATGAATTCAGGCAGGAACTTGCAATACCATTAGGCACCCTTTTCAACTAAAACCTGAGTACTGGCTTTGTCCCAGCTGAGTGGAGGACAGCCACTGTCATCCCTTTGCACAAAGGTGGAGTGTCCACCAATCCAGGAAATTACAGACCCATCAGCCTAACTAGCCCGCTCTGCAAGGCCATGGAATGGATTATCATGGACCTCATTAACAAGGACATTGGCAACCTCCAAACACTCAATCCCACATAGTTTGGCTTTGTCAAGTGGTCATGTCTGTTAAATTTGGTCGACTTCTTTCAGACAGTCACCAAAACCATGGACAAGTGGAAGATGGTGCACACCACTTACCTTGACCTGGCCAAAACTTTTGACATTATTCCCCACTTGGGCATAATAGATAAACTCTCTCAACTAGGCATCAATCCATATGTTACCAGATGGGTAGCTAACTGGCTCACTGATAGAACCCACATAGTCAAAATAGGGAAAGCCATCTCAAGCAGTAGACCTGTAATGAGCAGCGTACCCCAGGGACTGGTCTTGGGGCTCCTGATATTTGGGATATACTTTTCTGAGGTTCAGGCCAAAACCAGTGGGCTATGGCTGACCAAGTTTGCAGATGACTGCAAACTTCGAGCTGTCATCAGTTCCCCTAGTGATGTGGACATCCTCCAAGAGGATCTCACCCAAACAAATGACTGGTGCCAGAAATATGGCCTCAAACTGAATACCAAAAAATGCATCATCATCATCCCCTTTGGGAGAGTGACGTTGCCACAAATTATCACATTAATAACAACGTCCTAAGCATGCAATCAGTCGTGAGGGACTTGGGCACCCAGGTTGATAGGTACCAGTCTTTTGACCACCATATTGCTTCCGTTGTATGGAAAGCTTTCTACATGGCCCAACTCATAAGTAAGGGTAACTTATCCAGGGACAAGGAGGTCATAACATCCCTATATTCTTCCCTTATAAGGCCCGTTATTGAGTATAATGCCCCATTCGGCATGTACCTCGCAAAGCACATGCAGCAGCTGGAGAGACCACTGAGGTTCCTACCCAGGAGAATCCAGGGCCTCAAAAATCTACCATGCACAGATAGGCTAAAAGCACTATCCCTCTACTCAGTTTCATACAGACTCCTCAGAGGTGACCTCTGTCTGGCATACAAGGTGATCCTGGACCCCACCTTGATGGGACTACTGCATATACGCAAGTCAAGCTCCACTCAAGTAACCCACATGCGTGGCCTCAACCTGGTCTGTGACATCAATGGGACATATTGGAAGGAAAGGTTTGTGTCCCAGAGACTCCCCCATCTGTGGAATAGACTCCCTCTACATGTCAAGCAGAGTACCTCTTTACCCCTTTTTAAGCGCAACCTGAATAAGTGGATGGGAAACAGAAAATACATTGTTGGAATTCCACCTGTGTTCCTGATGGACAGGAGCATTGGGTGCTGACTTGGCTAAACATGGGCTAAACTCTTGGCTAGGCTTATAAGGGCCTCAGGGCAAATAGTCTAGTAACCGCCTATGATCCTATGATAATCTAAACAATCAGAATCAGACAATTTGGAAACAGCATGGAGTTAGGGAGTTTTGAACTATACCTAGAGCCCTCTGTCAACATTATACTGTTTGCATGTTCTTTCAGATATATGAATAAAACTATCAAAATTATCACCTTCTTGGTACTGATAAAGAAGTTTACTGACCTTTATTCCTTCTGGGGTACGATTACTCCCTTCTCCATTACCTCCATGACCCTGGCGAAGAGTCAGTATTCCCTTTTCATGTTGCCTCTGTCTCTTATTTTCTTACACTTCCAAATGCCTCAGTCTCTCTTTTACTTTAGCCCCCAAATGCTGCATTCACTCTGCTGATTCTAATTCCAACCATTTGCACTCCAGTTCAAGTCTCTTTAACTCCAGATAGGTTTTTTAAGTCCTCTGAGGAAAAGGTGAACTGTCCTGTTTCTGAGAGCTGTACATCCCCAATGCCAGACTGGTTGTCTTCCTGGTTGGTGGTCTGTGCTGCAGCTATGATTAAGGCTGTAATCATTTTCCCTTTAGTCAGGTTGGCATGCACCAGTTCTTTGGCTTGGTACATCTCAGCCAACTGGTTCCTTGTCAGCTTGCCATAATCCTCTGCTGACATCCTTGCCTGCTTTCCCTAAACTAAGCTAACAAAAATAAACAAATAAACAAATAAATAAATAAATACATAAAACTGTTGTGCAAATGAAAATCTGTATGTCTACCTTGTGGCTGCTGAGAGTACAAACACAATTTTTAGTGACAACTGCTTACAGGCTATAGAAGTTCAAATGATATCCTACCACTGCTCACCAGTATGTGATGACCCTCTCTGGGCCAGTAATCAAAGAGCCTCAATCCTCACCACTGACACCTGTGGGGGATATTCACTTTCACAGAAATAGATACACACAGTATTTCCAGATGCAGCTCTCTGCACCAAGTACAATTTCGCTTAAGAGCACACAGGGAATGCAGTCAGACCGGGGTCTGGATTTCTGTATATCTCCCTCCCTCCAGGGTCCCAGTAAGGCTCCCCAGTAGCACAGCTACAGGATTAAGTCCTCAGCTAAGTGTCCAAGCCAAGTCTTTCAGCACTCTCTCTGTGAAACCAGTGCTTCATGTCCCTCCTCCAAGCAGCTGACACACACACACACACACACACACACACACACACACACACACACACACACACACACACACACACACTCACACACACACACACACACACACACACACACACACACACACACACACACACACACACACACACACACACACACACAGTGAGATCTGAATTTTCAGAAACAAACACCTGGGAAAGACTGGCACAGATTTACCTGCGGTGCCCACTTCTGCCCAGAGTATAAGGTAGTTATCACTACCACCAGACATTCCACAATCAGCTACTCTAAGGCCCTTAACAAAGGGTATCCAATTATACTGTGTAATATTAATACTTGTACAAATGGTGGTAGTTGACCAAGACAGCTAGGCCTTCAGAAGTGGCCCACACAGTGTCACCAAATAAATATAAGCACTCTCAAAGGTTAAATACTTTCTAAAAGGACCATCCACAATAAAACTTTTAAATATATTTAATAATAAGTAATAAAAGAACAATAAAATACTGAATATATATTTACAATAAACCGCAAAGTTCAAATTTCAGGAAATATTGAAATAAGCACTGATGGACAGACTCAGACAAATAAAGAAAAACGATATCTAAACTAAGTTTCAATATATTTTCCTGACTGAATCTAGGAAAATTATTATTCCCTACTTATTAACAGAGCAAGGTAGATGATATGATGAATGGTCATTCTTGTTGTCAGGTCCAAGACAGAATACTCAATACTGAGAGATTTCTCTTTGTAACATCTAAAATTTCCAAGATGGCTGGCAGAATGACCTCATCTGGTCACCTGACTCTAGGTTCTCACACTATTCCCCTTTGAAGCTTGAGACATGATGTTAGCATAGATGTGATAAGAAGCATATCTACGTTTTGCTAATGTTTATGGCAGTGCCTGGAACTTCCCCTCTTTTTACTGAGCTAATGAACAAAGGCTTCTTCCAGACATGCCGTCTCTGGTCTTGTTCAAAGCTGTGAGATAAGCACTTCAATGGCCCAAAAGGTGGTACAATTAACAGTATTTTTCTTAAAGTAAGTAGTAAGCTAGCAGTTTAACCCCTTCTCCTTCACTGTCACATATATACATATAATAGCACATGTATATTCCTTCTCTGTCCAGCAGGACCCACTGTTGGTACATTTTTTAACACTAGCCACTTTACAAACACATTGCGATTTTTAAATGCCATACATTTCTAATACATTTGTAACATAAGCATTTATGCAAATCCGTTTGATATTCAAATGCCATACAGTTCTAATACATTTGTAACACAAGCATCTTGTATAAATCAGTTTGATATTCAAAGGACATAACATTCTTTACAGACCTCCATTTGGCTATGCTAGCACTAGCCCATATCATCACAGTTGTAACATCACAGAATGATTGACATGTTAATCTTTCAAATGAAAAAAGCACCCATAAAAAGGCAGAATTTTAGTATCTGCATAATAAAGAGCATATAACCCTTAAAATATATTTAAATATATTTAATTTTATACGTAGTTTACTTTGATTATGAATGCAACATCAAAAAATAAAGAAGTTCAGTTGAGTGGAATTTGTAGTTCTGATCATATAAGTTCATGGAATTGTGAACATATTTACCAGATTTGTAGTAAAAGAAGTATTATTCCTTCTCTGAGATACAACAATCTAACAGGTGTATACTTAAAAAACTGAGCTCCTGGGCAGTGCCTCTACATCAGCAGGTACAGCGGGTCTAGCCTTCATGATAAGCAATGATTTTAATTATTTATTTTATCCTCAGGATCAGTGCAACGTCTTTCCTTTTTTGTATCCACCTGGCCCATTTGTTTCTATGTCAGGCCAAGAAAAAGATTTACTGGTCAGGGTGAAATCCCTATGGCCCATTTGTTCCCTAACCAGATAGCCTAATAAGGTGATTCATTCTTCTCAAATGTGAGAGCTTTCTGATAATGAAAGGGCCAGTAAGGAGACCTTGAAGACTCTTCTAACTCCATGTTTGCTGGCAGCTTGCATGCCTTACAACTGTTCCAATCAGGAGATGCATGTTTTCTACCACACGTGCTGATGCTGTTGCCTAAGAGACTCACTGCAGAGCAGTGTGGGTATGTAAGCTTACTGCTGTGAGTAATACACCTACATTCCTGAAAGTGTCACCAATTCAGTGAGCTGAACTGCCTTCCGGCCTCCAGGATGGGTGGATTTGGCATCAGCCACTCCTATTGTCTCTACTTCCTCTGGTGCCCATTTCATTAATCAAACACAAGATATCAAGGGCGAAGTCAGGGTTTATCTCTCTTCCCAAAAAAGGTTTTAATTTTTCTGTTTAAAAAGATGGTATTTTAATAGAAAAAAATTAAGGTATAGGTTTCATATGGGTTTTAAAGAGTATATCAATCTGCATCTTAGTATCTGCTTATTTAATATAGCTTTATCTCTCTATACAAATATATATATATATATATATATATATATATATATATATATATATGTATATATATTTCTTTACACACACACACGCACACACACACACACACACACACACACACACACACACGCACTCACATATATATAGTTATAGATATACGCTAGATAGATATGCAGGCACACATACTATATATATATATATATATATATATATATATATATATATATATATATACATACACACACACACACACACACACACACACACACATATATATATATATATATATATATATATATATATATATATATATATATATAATTTGGCAACCAATAGCATTAAAGTTAGTAATGCCTTACTGTAGCTAGTCATTTTCTTAGTGAAAATAATTTCTGTTGCCAACATTTCTGACAAAGGACTCTGTAGAGAATTTCTAAAAGCTATTTGCTTGTTACAGTCCCCAAAAAATGTGTTCTTAAGTTGCCTCTCCCATCACACCTCCAGCAATTGTCTACTTGGGCTATAAAAATACCTATGTAAACACTTCAATGCAATATTCCTAAACCATCTTGATCTCATTGCATACTTGGGAGACATTAAAATATCTTTCCATTGTTTCTTTGTATATTGCCTTTCTATTCTCATTTCCCAGCCTTTCTGATTCTTCTAGTTATACATTATTTTATAGCCTTACAAATATCCCTTTTTTCACTACAATGTCTGTTCTTGATTAACTATAAACTCAACCAGAGATGAGCTTTTATTTAACGTTCCCTGTCTCTTTCTCAGTGCCTATGCTCTGACTGTCATCAATCCCTTGCAGGAAAGGCAATCAGCAACCTGCAGTCCAAACATCTGCTTGGCCTCATTCCACTTTATGGCTTTTCTCTCCCTAGTTATTTGTTCCCAATACCTTTGTTCCTTTGCTAATTTTCTCCATTAAATTCTAGCTCCCTCTTGCCTTTCTCCATTCCTGTACTGGCTTAGATCTCAAAGTATTTTCTGTTACTTTGTAAATATAATATTTTGTATAGCCATTACTATTCTCTTTAATTGCCTGCATCCAAAATCCTACTGTCTCCTTATTTGTGACCCCATCCTCATTTCAGCATCATTATTTTCAACTATGATTTGTAGTCTTCTGCATGTGATATGTACATGAGCTTCAGCCATGTAGCTCTAAAATATCTCATCAAATCTGGTAATCCTAAACCACATTGTTCTGCGGGGATAAACAACTTATCCTACTTAATTCTTGCCTTCTTTTGCTCTCAAATAAATTCCTTAATTTCTTTATTAATTATGGTAAATAGCTTCTTCTCTGTTGATAAAAATGTGCGAGACCTGTTGTGATGCCCGTGGACTGGCCCAGTAATCAAGGAGCCTCAATCCTCACCACTAGCACCAGTGAGGGGCGTGCACATTGGGGGGATAACAAGTACACACACACACAGTAAAGTACAATTTCCCTTAAGAGCACACAGAGATCAAAGTCAGTCTGGAACTGGTTTCTTCCTTTCTCTCCAGATCCCCAATAAGACTCCCCACTGGCACAGCTATAGGGTCCATATCTCAGTGGAATGGTCAACCTAAAACCTTCAGCACCCTCTCTGTCCAGCCAGTGGCTCATGTCTCTCCCAAGTAGCTGATGCACACACTTTAAGATCTGATTTATATACAACCACAAACACACTCCTGGGGAAGGCTGGCATAGGTTCTCCAGCTATGCCTCCTTTCTGCCCAGACTATAAGGTAGTACCGACTGCCACCAACCACTAATATCAGCTACTATAAGGCCCATCCCAAAGGGTGATCAGTTTCACTGTGTAATATTACTGTTATCCAAATAGTAAGTGTGCCAAACAGCAAGACTATTGGAGTGGCTTGGACAGTATCACCAAATACATGCAAGTACTCTCTAGGAGCTTAAATTACCTCTCCACAAAACAGCCACAGTTGAAAAGTTTAAAAATATTTAATAATAAATAATAAAAACACAAGACAAATCTCATCAATTCAACACAGTGCTAATCAAGCGTTCAAAAATCACAGGTACTTTAAAACAATATTGTAGGATAGTCTGACATAAATATAGAAAACAGCTGGACTAATCTGGCTAAATTCCTATCTAACACTAAGAGAAATTATGTCCTAAATAACTTTACTTACAAGGCAAAGTGCTGGTGAGTTGTTGTCAGCTTCAGACAAAATCCAAAATGTTCATTCTTTTTCTCTGAGAAAGACTTAAATTGATAACACCCAGTACTGCTGAGTCATTTCACATTACATCACTTTTATTGCTTCTCCTTTAGTTCCCAGGCTAATAGAAACTCAAAATGTGCATTTCTTTGTAAGCTGCACCTGGCCAGGAAGCCACAGCAATACAAGACACTTACATGTAAAATCTAGCAATTATCTCTGTCTTAATAACGACATAAAGAATTTTCTAGCCCAGGCATCCTGTCTCTGAGCTTGAGATAAAACACAGTTGTAATTCTTTACTTAACAGCTTTCTTCCAGCAGGGTGCACTGTGGTTACATTTTTGAAGTTCAGCATATAACACAGTTTTCTTACATTTAGTTTTCTTACATTTGTAAAAACAAGCCTGTGGATTATGTTAATATTTACAATGACATAGAATTATCTACAAAATTCTATCTAGCTAGGCTAGCAGCCTTCACATATCCCCCCCATGGATAACTAAAGCTCATTTTTCAAGTGACCCCTGAGGAATGTTGCTTGAGAGGGTTAGGTCTATCTGAGTATATCTTACCCCATTCCCCATCTTGGAGACAATCTGCATTGGCATTGCTAATTCCACTGCAGTGCTGCACTGATATGCTTGCAATCCTAGGCTCCATCTTAGCAACTTGGCATTTTGCTGGCTGGCTTGCTGTAACCATGTTAGGGGATTGTGATCTGTAACTACAGTGAATTTCCTTCCATGAAGATAAGGCTGAAGTTTCTGCAGTGCCCATACTGTGGCAAGACATTCCTTTTCTACAGCTGCATAGCATTCCTCCCTGGGGTGAAGCTTACGACTCAGATAAACTGCTGGGTGTTCTTTTCCCTCTGAAGAAATCTGGCTAAGTACAGCCCCCACCCCATGGTTCAAAGCATCTACCTGCACAACAAATTATTTGCAGTAATCTGGAGTGGCTAACACAGGGGGTCCTCCCAAATTTCTTTCAGCTTGTGGAATGTCTGATCACATGCTAGGGTCCACACTACCTTATCTGGCCTGTTTTTCCTTGTTAGGTCTGTGAGGGGAGCAACTATGGTACTATAACTGGGGACAAACTTTCTGTAGTACTCTGCTGTCCCTAAGAATGCCCTCACCTGCTTTTTGGTAACGGGTGCAGGTCATACCTGAATGGCTTCCACTTTGACAGGTTCTGGGCTGACCTTACCACTTCCCACTCTATGACCCAGGTAGGAGACCTCTGCCATACACTCCTGACATTTGCTTGGTTTAATTGTCAGCTCTGCCCTCTGTAGTCTGCCCAGCACCTCCTGGACATGTTGAAGGTGCTCTTGTCAGGAATGGCTGTAGATGGAAATATCATCTAGGTAAGCAAAGGCAAACCTGCCTGCTCCTGCTAGGATATGATCTACCAACCACTGGAAAGTCGCTGGGGCATTTTTCATCTCAAAGGGCATCTTTGTGAACTCATACAAGCCACAAGGAGTCACAAAGGCTGACCTCTCTCTAGTACTGGGAGTCAAGGGCATCTGCCAGTAACCCTTGGTAAGATCAATGGTGGTAAGATACGTAGACCCACCCAGCTGCTCTAGGGCCTCATCTGTCCTAGATATGGGGTAAGCATCTGATTCTGTGTGACTATTTAATTTTCTGTAGTCCACACAGAATCTGGTGCTGCCATCCTTCTTTGGCACCAGCACCACTGAGGAGGCCCAGAGACTATTGGACTCTTGCTTACCCCTAATTCCCACATTTCCTGTATCTCCTCCCTCAGAGTCTGTCTGACTCTCTCAGGCACCCTATAAGGGGCCTGCCTAATAGGCCTTTGGGGTCCTGTATCCACCTGGTACTGCACCAGGTGAATGCACCCTGGTTTCCCATTGAACATGTCCCTAAACTCCTGTAAGACTGCTCAGATTTCTTGAACCTGGGTAGGAGATAGCTGCTGGGACATTGCTACCCCTTCCACTGAAGTGTCAGTCCGAGCTTCACTGAGGAGATCAGTCACCAGATCTCCCTCAGACTCCTCCTGCAGTCCACTGCAAATACTCAGCACAAGGGTCATCCTATCATGGTAAGGTTTCATCATGTTAACATGGCACAATTTGTGCCCCTGTCTCCTGCCTAGCAGTTCTACCATGTAGTTAACATCACTGACCTTCCTTACCACCTTGTAGGGTCCCTCCCAAGCTGCCTGTAGCTTGTTGTGTCTGACAGGAAGGAGAACCATTACCTGCTGCCCTACAGCATACTCTCTAGCGCGAGCATTCCTGTCATACCAGACCTTTTTCTGATGTTGAGCTTCTGCCAGGTTGTTCTCCTGGGCCAAGCCCATGAGTTCCCAGAGCCTTATCCTGAGGTTAAGGACATATGCCACAACAGATCCCTTGTGAGATTCACACTTACATTTCCACTCATCTCGAATTAAATCTAGAGGTCCTCTCACCCTATGCCCATACAGCAACTCAAAGGGTGAAAAACCTGTGGATTCCTGGGAAACCTCTCTGTAAGCAGACAACAGATAGGGCAAATATTTGTCCCACTCCGTCTCAAACTGGTCTGCAAATGCCCATAGCATGGACTTGAGTGTAGAGTTTAACCTCTCAACAAGACCATTGGTCTGGGGATGGTAGGGTGTGGTCTTCAAGTGTTTCACCCCACAGTACTTCCACAGACAAGCCAGCAGGTCTGACATGAAATTGTTACCTCTGTCGGTAAGTATTTCTTTTGGGAAACATACCCTGCTGAAAACCTCTAACAAAGCATTTGCTACCATTTCCGCCTCAATGGAAGACAAAGCCACTGCCTCAGGGTGTCTTGTAGCATAATCTACTACTACTAGGATGTACTTTTTCCCTGTGGAACTTGGAGTACTCAGAGGCCCCACAATATCCATAGCTACCCTCTGAAATGGCTCATCAGTCACAGGCAAAGGCATCAAAGGAGCTTTCACCTTGTCTCCTGCCTTGCTTACCTTTTGGCACTGCTCACAGGTCCTGCAGTACCCTGTTGCATCTCTGGAAATCCCAGGCCAATAGAAGTTCTGCCTAATACGTCTCTTTGTAAGTTTTATGCCCATATGACCTGCAAAGGGAATATCATGGGCTATGGCTAGAAGTGTCACATGGTGGGCTCAAGGCACGACCAACTGCTGTATTCTCTCACCTTCTAGCCCTCCCTCATGGGTCCACTCTCTATACAGCAACCCTTTGTCCCAGTATACAGAATCCCCCTTCCCTTGAGAATCAGGTGTCTTACTAGCTACCTGCCTCAGGCCTTGTAATGTAGGGTCTGAGAGCCGAGCCTGTCTCAACTCTCTCTTTGTAACCCTTCCCAGCTCCCCTTTCACAAGAAGTCTGGCATCCTCTGACAGCGGTGCCTCACTGTCAACCTGGGCACTACTACTCACCTCTGCCCTTGCAGTCACTCTGTCCAAGGGAACATCAGTACCCACAAGCAGCTGTGGCTCACCTTCAGTCTCACTGCTACAGGGTAGCTCCCTCCCTGAAGTAACCACTTCACCAGTCCTGGTTGCAAGTATGCAGTCTGTCTGGGTCTCCCCCAGGCTACCAGACCCACATGCTTGTCTCAAAGCCTGACTGCATGTAACTGCATTAACACATGGTACTGCATTATCAAAATCCTTCCCTATCAGGACATCTGCAGGATTGTAGTTTGTTACCCCTTTTGTCTCAAGACAACCTAGTATTGGCGTTTTGCCCTTCCCACTTACTGGCTCCCTCAACTTTGTTTCCCCACCTTGCCTCTGTGGACATCCATTTTTCCCCAACTCATCTGAAGTAGCACATTGTGTATCAGCTAACCAGATCCTCATGTCCTCAAAGCAAAGTGCTAAGGGCGTGTTCCCTCACTAAAAGGTCTGCCAGCCCTTCAGAAATGGCGACTTGACATCCGTTCACCCACCTATGAAAATAAGTGCTTAGTTCAGCAACATATTCACACACTTTCATCTGCCTTGTGTCTATACTCACAAAACATTTTCCTATAAGCTTCAGGTGTTAGTTTTACAGCCGAGTGACGTCTACAGGCGTTTCTGCAGTTACACCCTACTGCTCCTCTAGGCGTCAAATATTGCCTGTTCATATTTGCATTAATAATTCCAAAACCATGTTACATACAAGGTATCAGAAAATTTTATCTTGAAGCATACATGATAGCAAACACAATTGTATTGATATATGACCTCTGTCAATGGGTATTTGTTAAAAATGTAAGGTGATAACTTCAGTTTTTAAATGCTGAAGCCACGCCCACTAGGGGTTAAAGGTACACACTCAAAAGAGCTCTACTGGAGGGAATGAGTTAATTCTAGCAAACAATTCTTAACAGCAGTATAATGAAGAAAAATCACAATCTGATAATTTAGACAGCACAGTTGCAGCTTTACCATGGAGTAAGGGGGTCAGGAACTGCACCCAGAGCCTTTGGTCAACATCATACTGTTTACATACTCTCTCAAACATATGAATGAAACTATCAAAATTATTCCACTCTGTAAACTGCAAAAAAGAAATTACTGACCTTTTGTGCTTCTGGGGTCCAGTTACTCCCTTCCCCATTACATCCATGGCTCTGGTGAAGAGTCAGCATCTCCTTTTCATGCTGCCTCTGCCTCTCCTTCTCCTCAGCTTCCAGGCATAGTAGTTTGTCATTCTCCTCAGCCTGTATATGTCTCAGTCTCTCTGCTGCTTCTGTTTCCAAACCCCTGGCCTCCAACTCAAGTCTCTTTAGCTCCAGACAGAATTTTAAGTCCTCTGCAGAAAGGTCGAGCTGTCCATTCTCTGAGTGTTGTACATCTCCACAGCCAGTCTGATCATCCTCCTGGTTGCTATTCTCTGATGCAGCTGTGACTAAACCCACAATCATGTCTGTTTTAGTCAGGTTTCCATGCACCAGTCCTTTAGCCTGGCACATCTCAGCCAACTGGCTCCTTGTCAGCTTATCGTACTCCTCTGCTGACATGCTTCCTGCTCTCCCTGACTAACTAAGCTAACAAAAGAAATAAAACAATTGTGATCTAAACTCTGAATGTTCACTGCATGGCTGATTTAGAGTACAAAAACACCTTTGTTGATCACTCTACACAAGCTACAGGAATTCACTATCCACACCACTACAAGCCAATTAGTATGTGATGTGGTTAATTCAACACTATCAAATAATTAATATTTGATGTGGATATCCCACCACTGCCAAACAATTAAAATGTGATGCCTGTGCACTGGCTTAGTAATCAAGGAGCCTCAATCCTCACCACTAGCACCAGTGAGGGGTGTGCACACTGGGGGGATAACAAGTACACACACAGTAAAGTACAATTTCCCTTAAGAGCACACAGAGATCACAGTCAGTCCAGGGCTGGTTTCTCCCTTTCTGTCCAGATCCCCAATAAGACACCCCACTGGCACAGCTATAGGGTCCAGATCCCAGCCTAGAGGTCAAGCTATAACCTCCAGCACCCTCTCTGTCCAACCAGTGCTTCGTGTCCCTGCCCAAGTAGCTGACACACACACATTTTAAGATTTGCTTTATATAGAAACACACAGACACTCCTGGGGAAGGCTGGCACAGGTTCTCCAGCTATGCCCCCTTTTTGCCCAGACTATAAGGTAGTACTGACTGCCACCGACCACTAATATCAGCTACTATAAGGCCTTTTACAAAGGGTGACCAATTTTACTGTGTAATATTACTATTATCCAAATAGTAAGTGTGCCAAACAGCAAGACTATTGGAGTGACTTGGACAGTATCACCAAATACATGCAAGTACTCTCTAAGAGCTTAAATTATCTCTACACAAAACAGCCACAATTGAAAGGTTTAATATTTAATAATAAATAATAAAAACACAATACAAATTTCATCAATTTAACACAGTGATAATCAAGAGTTCAGAAATCACAGGAACTTTAAAATAATACTGTAGGATAGTCTGACATAAATATAGAACCCAGCTAGACTAATCTGGCTAAATTCCTATCTAACTCTAAGAGAAACTATGTTCTAAACTTTACTTACAAGGCAAAGTGCTGGTGAGTTGTTCTCAGCTTAAGACAAAATCCAAAATGCTCAATCTTTCTCTCTGAGAAAGTCTTAAATTGATAACACCCAGTACTGCTGAGTCATTTCACATTACATCATTTTTATCAGTTTACCTTTAGTTCCCAGGCTAATAGAAACTCAAAATGTGCATTTCTTTGTAAGCTGCACCTGGCCAGGAAGCCACAGCAATATAAGGGACGTTTACATGTAAAATCTAGCAATTATCTCTGTCTTAATAACAATATAAAGAATTTGCTAGCCCAGGCATCTTGTCTCTGAGCTTGAGATCAAAGACAGTTGTAATTCTTTACTTAACAGCTTTCTTCCAGCAGGGTGCACTGTGGTTACATTTTTGAAGTTCAGCATTTAACACAGTTTTCTTACATTTAGTTTTCTTACATTTGTAAAACCAAGCCTATGGATTATATTAATATTTACATTGACATACAATTATCTACAAAATTCTATCTAGCTAGGCTGGCAGCCTTCACACCTGTATACAATATTATTTAAAAATAAGTACCATACCAGTTATACGCCTGAATTTGAGAGGCCCTAATTTTCTTTGGCAGTGGGTCTAAGTATGAGACAGATAACAAAGGGGAAAAAGGACACATCTGCCTGATTCCTCTGTTCAAACACAGCTTGTCAGAAAGGAACACTACTACCTTAATTATTGCCTGATACATTTAATATATCTTTTTAAGTAATCCTATTATTCTTTAAGGGAATGCAAATGCTTCTATTGTCCTACTCATTAAATCCCAGCTGACTGCCAAATGCTTTCTCTCTTCTAGAGTCACCACCAGTGATGGCGTCTGCTTGTAGTCTGCTAAAATGCACAAATATTGTACATAAAGTTATCAATGACAGCATTTAAAATATGAATATATCGAATGAATAACAAAAATTAGTAAAACGAGCTTTCCTTTTGCAAGTGATTTATCAAAACCTTACCAGACATTCAGATGTAATGTGTCTGAATAGTGGTAGTGTTACAGAAAAGGCATTTGTAAGATAAGGTTTAGGTTTAGTGTTAGACTTAAGGGCAGGAGTAGGATTGGGGTTAGCAGGTATTAGTATAGGTACATGTACGGTTATCTCAATTAAAAGATACATTGTTTATATTGCACAAATCCACAATCTCAGTCAAAATGTTTGTTTTATAATTTTAATCTAAAGGGAACCAGTGGCATACCTATATTCTGATGTCATCCACACACTTATGTAATGAACAGAATGCTGTGATTGTTTGGTTATAGAAATGATTTAATAACACAGGGTGCCAAAACTAATTCTGAGACCAGAACTCTCTAATGCAATTTATTAAGAAAGTGTAGCACTGAGCATTAACTTTCAAATTCTGCCCCTTGAAACAATTTATCTGTTTCACTCTGAAAATTTCTTATAGTAAGTGATGCATGGTAGGTGTACCATTGTGGGTCGAGGACTGAGAGGCTTCACAAATCCAGGTATACAGTGCCACATCAATATCCTTAATCCCTAAATGGGTCATGGATAACTTCCTACTACTGAAAACCTAATGATTTATGCCAGTCAGCGTAAGTTGTTTTTTAATATTCTGACTACCAGTATTTTATCAACCAGTTTTTTTCAGAATAGTAATTGATAAAATTTATAGATTAATAAGCTAAAAATTAAAGTTGTCTCTGGGGCCACATTTGTGGATTTATCAACGTAATCCTATTCCTATAACTCTGCCTAACTTTACTTGTAAAGGACAAGTAAAACAGGGAGTAATGTGAACAAATTAGAAAACAAACATAATACATAGCACAGGAAAATGATCTGGTTCTATAGAATAGGTTTGATCAAGTACATGGTTTTATAATAATACTCACATATCAGATAGTCTGACACATGGTTAATGGTGACGTTTTAGCTAATAAACACATTGCTTCTCAGCTATTATGTTCAGAATCATATGCTGTGTGCATGATTGCTTTATGACAGTTGTAAAACTGACACTGAAACAACACAGGGGGAGGATTATGAGAAGTAAGGTTATTTTAAGTATTATATTTTTATGCCTATCTCCATGCGTCACAAATGGACCGTTAAAGTAATGAATTTCTGATGTCTGGCATTCCAATCATTTTGAATTATGTTTTTTAAAGCTTTCAGAATAAACTCATTCATATCACTGATTCACAATTAATTGATCATATTAACGTACTGATGTGTTGCTTGCAAATTCCACTGACTGCAACAGAGAAGGTATGACAAGTCATCTTCCTTTTTTTGCAGCAGTTTAAGATAGCCGTATAAAATGCACTGTAGAGCATCAGGTGCAAATGACACATATTTGAAATAAGCATTGCCACAAACTGCAGCTAGGTAATGTGAAGTAGAAATGAGTTATAGATCATAAAGATGAAGCTAAAAAAAGGTACAATTGTATACTCTTAAAATTAAATTTACATTCAAACTTTAGGAACAGTTTTTATGCTATGATATTAGAGACCCACCTCATGAATTCGTGAATTTTGACAATGTCACTGAGCAGTTTTATCAGAAAAGGTGGCTTCACAGATGATGTGCTCTTATCTTTGAGGAGAGAGAGGGTTGTAAAAAGCCAATCACTGATTGCATCATGGTATAAAGATCAAATGTAGAAATCTGTCAAACTCTAGGAAAATTTGAAAGACAATACAAGCTGAATTCTCAGTTTTAGCATTCTGGGTCTGTATTTCTAGCATGATCATCAAAGGATCTGCTCTATCACATTTGGGATTTTAATTGTGTAATTCAATTTCAAAAGCTGGGTATAGAAATAACCTCTTAATGAATTATGGAATGAGAGTGTAGGGCCTCACTATCTTACATGATGTTTTAAAACATCTTTGGGAATGCAGAAAATAGACAAATTCTGCTTACTTGTTGAAGATTCTATTAAAATGTATTAACATAACAGGAATACTCCTACAGATGTCATATATTATTTATCTGAGTTTCTGGGTAATACCTCAACAGTAAAAACATGCTTTTACTTCTCTACAAAGGAATGTCCTACAGGTCCAAATGGTTTATATGGGCAGAAGAGAGATCACATTTGGAGTATTATGGATTAGCCTCCTTCTTTATAGAAATTTACCTATAAAAGGAAAACAGTCTGGACATTTTAGATGAATAATGCTGACAGAAGGCTCACCCCCCCCCCCAGTGTCCAAACATCAGGATGTGGGCATGTGGAGTGTGGACACTCTAGTATCATTTACATATTTGGAAAGAGAAAGCAGTAAATTGTAAGCTTTTTTTAAATCAGTTAATGTGCCTGTGTCTGAATATGCTGGATTGTTTTATTTATTTCAAGGAACAGACATTTTTGGACTAGACATGCAATAGTGTCTGCACTGGAAATCTATCTGTAGGTAGGGTTGCTACGTTTTCAAATGCCCAGAATGGGCCATTTTTGTGGAGATGTGAGATTTTGCAGGAGAAACCTGGTTTAAGGCTCCAGACAGCACCCCAGCACTACCAGGCTATAACTCATACCATACTTTTCGGCCACAGAACCCGGACCGAAACACAAAAGGTGGGGCTGCATCCATATTCATCAAGGATACCCACACCTCCACATTAATGGCACAAAACAATGCCTCAGAAATCATCCATGTGGAAATAACAATGGGAAAAACTGCAATTCAAATTGTAGCTTGCCACAGATTACCCACCATGACCCAGGACCCCCATTCCACATTTCTGGAGACATTGGAAAATATGAAGGTTCTACCAAATGCCCTAACATTGGGTGATTTCAATTACCCAAACATTAACTGGGAGAACTACTCAAGTACTAACTCTCTTGCCCAACGCTTCCTAGAATATATAAACTCGAATGACCTGGATCAACTGGTCAACACCCCCACCAGAGGTGACAACATATTGGACCTGGTCATCACCAACATGGGTGACCAGTGTTCTACACCGGAGGTCAAACCCTCACTAATTAGATCAGACCACAGACTAATCACTCTGGATATACACATTCCACCCCCACCCGCAATCAAGGAAAACACAGTGAAAACCTTTACATTACTTAAGACCGAGGTGGGAAGGTTCACAGCCCCCATGCTAAAGGACAATGCTGTCCAGGCTGCTGAATCCCTTACAAAGACACTCTATGAGCACCTGCAGGAATGCATGGATCGTGCTATCCCAAGAAAAACCAAGACTCACTCCTCCAAGAAAAGGAAACCAGTCTGGTGGACCCCTGCCATAAACAAGCTATACAACAGAAGGAGGAAACTAGTACAGAAAAGAGTAAAATCCCAAGAAGGAAAGACATCCCTGATTAGTATCAGCAAGAAATTATGACCTCTGTCTGACATACAATGCCATGTCCAACCCAGAATTGATGGACATGCTCCACTTAAAAAAAAAAACAAATCCCAGAGAGCCACACACTCTAGGGATTTAAACCTCACCACAACGATAAATAGGATGTGCTGGAGGGATAGATTCCTGTCCCAGAGACTCCCCATGCTTTGGAACAGGATTCCAATCTACATTAGACAGAGCCCCTCACTAACACTCTTCAAGAGAAACCTTGACGAGTGGATGGGAAACAGAAAATTTACCCCGAGGATCACTGCAGTGGCTCTGCTGGACAGAGGCACAGGGAACTAATGGCTCTGCTGGACCGAGGCAGAGGGAACTAATCTAAGGGGGTGGCGGAAGCCAACACACTCTGGCTAGGCTTATAGATGCCCTCGGGCAGATAGCCTAGTACTTACCTATGAACCTATGACCAAACCATACCTTCAACCAGTACAAAAGACTAGGCTTCATGTTTTACCAAAATAAAAGCTTGTTCTTGTAGAATTTGAGCTGTTGATTCTGTTTACTCTAATATTTAAATATTTCAGATAAAAAGCAATTGTTCATTACAACTATTAAAAGAGACATAAATAATTTATAGCCAGAAATATCAAGACATTTTCCATTTTTTTATTTTTTTTTCCTAGACGCAACTGCTCAAATACAGACTGTCCTTCAAAAAGTAACTCCTAGCTGTGGGAGTGGGGAATTCAGAGTCTTGTGTATCAGGTATAGAATAGTTTTCCAAGTCTGCTTTAATCAATGGATCATTTTATGAAATATTGGCAAGAATTTAATTTTCAAAAAGCCATGGATGAAGTAGAGAGAAAACATCCCTCATCCCCCAGGCAGGGGCAAAGCCTTTGCACCATCTTACTTAGTAAAACATTTTCCAAGAAGACGGTGACATGATTCATCCTTCATGTTCACCTCAACATACATTTCAAAATAAGTTTTCTTAATATTTGCAATGAGACGTGCTAGACTTTCTATCAAATGACATTTCCATTGTAGTTTTTTAAATGGCTTTTTTCTTTTCAGAATGCTAGATTGACTAAATATGATTTTGTTTAAGCCTGTCTTTCTGCAGCTGAATTGTATACTTTCCAAAAACATGCACTCTTTCTGGCACTGGTGGTGCTACATTTGGAGGTAGGGGTGGGGGTAGGGTAAGTGAGCCTCATTCTGTAGGTTGGTAGATAGTTCTGTAATCCCCGCTGCGTTCCTGCTCAATGGTTGCACAACCTCAGGGCAAGAGAAACACTTTCATTTAATGGTCCATCAGTTAAAACAGTCAGAAAAATATGTACAGTTAAATCTGTAGCATATCACTCTGTTGGTTTAGGCTGAGGTAAAAAGCATGTAACTAGCAGACACAATATACGTTTTTTTCCTCTGTTAAATACTATAAACGATTATATATATATATATATATATATATATATATATATATATATATATATATATATATATCTATACACACACACACACACACACACACACACACACACACACACACACACACACACACACACACACACACACTCACTATAATGTGATGTACAAAACTATGCTTGTATGGCATACTGTTTCTGTGAATCCTCCATTGTGAAGAAGTTGCAACACTGAGATTAGAACTTCTAATTAATCATCATTCCCTTCTCAGGCCAAGGCTCTAGCTCTGCACATTGGAGATGGTACAAGGCCAGCCTAAACTATTCCTTTCATCACAGACCATATATGTTACATGTACAACTTGCTGCCTCCAGCAGTGATTTTACACGATGTGCAGGGAGTCAGCCAAAGGAGGCCATCTACTAGAAAGCATCATTACTACTACCCACCATAGGAATACTACATAGTTGCTACAACACATTCCACAGGCGTCAACTACGGGTAGCCAACTGCAATTCTGCAGAACTTAAATTCATTGCAAAGTTCCTATTTATTGTGTTATACTGCAGATGTATGCATGCTGTACATTTTACAGACTACCATGACTTGTCTGATACATTGAGATGGTGTAAAATATAGACTAAGCAATGGCAGCACTTGGGTGATATATAGCATAGCTAGGCTTAAAAGGGCCTTAATAGCCTAGTATACTATTATGATACCATGACATATTTTTTCCATTTCATGCTGAATAAGTTAGTGTATTCCTCTTATATACATATTTAACAGCGCGGTTAGTGAAGTAAAACTAGACAACCTTGTCAGAAAAACAGGAACTGAAATAAAGTCTTTCTGGCTGTCATGACTGTGATCCTTAAAACACTAAGCTGACTCATGGAAACTTAGCAGCACACTTACTTAAGTTTAGTCAACGACTGTGCATGGAGAATGACAGCATCATGAGATCCTTTAATTTATTTTTCATTCAGGGGGACCATAGCATCTATTTATGTTCCCTTTAACCCCTTTATGAATTTGTAACAGGAAAATGAGAAAATTATTTCGCAAGTACTGCTTGGCTCTGCCTGAGTGTACTCTGAATTAAACCCATTTTGCATTTTGTAAATTTCACAGGTTCAGATTTCTGATAGACAATCCAGTGGGATTTATTTCACACTCTGTGGTTTAATTTCAAAGTGTGAGGTGAGATGAACTCAAGTTCTAATGAATAGCTGTGCACCAGATGACAGTTTTTCAAAGTAGGCAGTCCTTTAACTGATGAACAGCAGGCTTGGCAGTAACTGAATAACAATTGGTAGCCCTGGTATCAGCAAATTTTGTGAATTCTTGCTAAAGATATGTTGTGTAGGCAAATTTTATATCATGTGCTCTCATATGCATGATTCTGCAATTGTTATATGAGACTGCACTCCAGAATTAAAAAAAAAAATAAAATTACTAATATTTCTTGGAAGATGAAAAAAATCTGTTAAAAGGTCCTACATTACAGAAAAATATATACACATTCATACACACACACATATATATATTAGGGTGGCCATGGTGGTGCAGTAGTTAGTGTTGTCATCTTACAGCAAGAGGTTCTCTGGTTCGATTCTCGGCTGGGGTGCCTTCTGTGTGGAGTCTGCATATCCTCTCTGTGGTCGAGTGGGTTTCCTCTGGGTGCTCTAGTTTCCTCCCACATTCCAAAGACATGCAGTAGGTGGATTGGACACTCTAAATTGGCTGCAGGTGTGGGTGTGTGTGCGAGTGAGTGGTATGAATGAACTACCATGGATGGGCTAGCCACCTGGTGGTGTAAACCTTGGCTTAAGATGATTGTCATGGTTGAAGTGACACGCCACCCCAACAGTTCTTGGAATTCATAAATTCCAATGCCCTTGATCAACTAATCCATAGTCCCACCAGGGATTCCAATATCCTAGACCTGGTCATTACCAACATGGGAAATCAATGCTCCACACTATGGTCACCCCCTTGTTGGTCAGGTCTGACCATAAGTTAATCACCCTTGACATCCGCATCCCTCCTCCACCCTCCAGTAAGGAAACCTCCATAAAAAACTTCTCCAAAGCCAACTTCATGCTACAAGTCAGAAGTGACAAACTTCATGACAGTGTGAAAGGTGAATACAGTACCAGGAACAACACAACACCTTCCAGCCAAACTCATTTGGTGCAAAATAAAATGCAAGCCGAGTTAAATAATTCACAGTCAGTTTATTCCAACAGTTAAAAGAATTGGTCAAGCGCTTTCATCCAGGAAACCCTGGACTTCATCAGCACCAGTAAAACAATTAAAACACTCCATTTAAATACAATAGAACAACCAATGAGAAACACTATATGTAATACATATTAATTATAAATTTAAAAACACAGGAACACTATGCATTTACAAAAACTTTGTAACACATATTGAATAAGTAAAAAATGATATTATGTATATAAATCATAATACTAGGGCTCTATACTTTAACAATGGCATAATAGAAATGTGTTCATTGATACAAGGGATATGGATAGCGTTTAACCTTATTTGCCATTTCATTTCTGCTCTCTCAAGTGCATTGGCCCAATCACCCCCCCTGGAATTCATCACAACAATTTCTAAGATCCTAAATAAAAAAAACGTGAACAACCCACACTACTATCCAAATGCCTAAATAAGGCATTGTTAGTGTTTTTTTGTCTAATGGCATACATATGTTCGTATATTCTCCTACAGAGAGTCCTTTCTGTTTTTCCTATATAAAAGTTAAAACAGTCCTGACATACTGCCAAATAAACACAAACCTTTGTTCCACAATTTCCCACTGTTGT